>NC_036643.1:721150-756685 GCF_002806865.2 Cucurbita pepo subsp. pepo
GCCCCCCAGCGACCCCAACACCCGAGGCACCGGTCGAGTCTGAAAGCCCCCCAGCGACCCCAACACCCGAGGCACCGGTCGAAGACATCATTCTTCCTCCAAACTTGGGCTTCGTGTACTCATCACCGCCTCCACCAATGTTCCCAGGCTACTAAGTGGCTGATCATCCGACTCTCCTCTCTATTTAAACATTTTTATTTTCATTCTTTCAAGTTTTGTTTCTTTGTTAGTTGGTAGCGTCATTAATAACTCTATGGACCCTTGATCCCCACGAATTGTAACGATCTCTTTCTGTGTGCATCAAGGCCATTGGAATTTCAAATAGGATTCATGTATTGCTTGGAATGATTGCAAAACATATATATACATGATTTATGTTCCATGATAAACATATTCTTGTCACGATTTAAATTAAATTATTTAAGATGATAGAAGACCATGCAACTACTGTGGAGAAGACAAAATATAATTTGTAGATAAAAGGGCCAACATAGTAATTTCATTCATTCGAGGGATGTCCAGATACCCTGCTTGTACTCTTAGTGCATGAACATATTTCAAATTCCAAAGGGATGATCATCATCGTTCATCACTTCCTTCCCAAATGGAAACAGACGCGGAAAAGGAATCACAGCAAAAGCGCTACCCAACAACAATAAAATAACGGAACCCGAAGTTTTGATTTTTAAATTCTGTTTTTCTGAAATTGGAAAAAATAATTAAGAATCATAGAGTTTGCTTTTAGTTGGCGTTTTTGCTGGCTTTGCATGTTCGTACTGCACAATGCCACCGCTGTTCTTTTCTTAGCTTTTGTGTTCCCCATATCAATTGGTCTCTCGATTCTCTGCCACTCCCCTTTATAAGAATCCCCTCCTCGCTCTTAGCCACTGCCACTGCGAGTTTCTCTGTTTCCAGAAAATGGCGATTTTTAATGATCCTCTCGGCTCCTTGCAGCATCTCCTTGACACCCTTCAGGCTCCGACGTATGCGGCAGCCGCCATTCTGGGTGTCATCTCTTTCTTACTTGCGGGTTTTTTCGTCGCCGATTGGAGAAAGAGTCGCCGGAATTTTCTCCCTCCGGTGCCGGGTAACTGATTCTCGATCTGATTATAGGGGTTTTAGTGGTAATGATGTGAAATTGATGATCTAATGAATTTTGGAACGGTGGTTTGGTTTTGTAGCGATTCCCGGGGTTCCGCTGCTGGGGAATTTGCTGCAGTTGAAGGAGAAGAAGCCTCACAAGACGTTTGCACGGTGGGCCGAGAGGTACGGTCCGATTTACTCCATAAGAACCGGCGCCTCCACTGTGATTGTTCTGAACACCGCCGAGGTCGCCAAAGAGGTATGAATTACGGCTGCTTTCCGGCCAACTTTTGTCTTCTGATTCTAACTCTGCTCTGTTCTTGTCTTGATTCTTTTAAGGCTATGGTAACGAGGCACGCTTCCATGTCCAGTAGAAAGCTAAGCAAAGCACTCACCATCTTGACTTCTGATAAATGCATGGTTGCTATGAGCGATTACAATGACTTTCACAAGATGGTCAAGAAGTACATATTGGCCAATGTGTTGGGAGCTAATGCACAGGTTGTCTCTCCCTTCTTCTTCTCTTGATTTGGGTTAAATCTAATAGTTTGATCTGTTTCATTTTCAGAAGAGACACAGACAAAGAAGAGACAGCATGATAGACAATATTTCCAGCCAGTTGTTTGCTCATGTGAAGGATTCTCCATCAGAATCTGTCAATTTTCGAAAGATATTCGAATCGGAACTCTTTCGACTGGCGCTTAAAGAAGTGAGTTGATTCTGTTCTTCTGTTTAGAGAGGAGGATAGATATCTAACTTCCATGATTTCACTGGCAGACAGTTGGGAAAGATATCGAGTCGATATATGTCGATGGGCTCAGTACGACGTTGCCAAGGGAAGATCTGTTCAGGGTTCTCGTGATCGATCCGATGGAGGGTGCTATCGAGGTTGATTGGAGGGATTTCTTCCCATATCTGAAATGGATTCCCAACAAGAGTGTGGAGAATAAGATCAGGCAGATGGATTTTCGCAGGCGAGTGACGATGATGAGCCTAATTGAGGAGCAGAAGAAACGAATTGCTGCAGGGGAGGTAGTTCTTTGTTGTCTTGAACTGAATCTGCTCTGCTGCAGAGAGTTCTTTAATGTCTTGGCTTGAATCTTTAACAGGAAACGAATTGCTATGCTGACTTCTTGTTGTCTGAAGCAAAAACACTGACAGAACATCAGATAGCTATGTTGCTTTGGGAGACAATCATTGAAACCTCGGACACTACCTTAGTTGTAACAGAATGGGCTATGTATGAACTTGCCAAAAATCCTAAACGACAGGCAACTTCCTAAGAACACTACCATTTCTGTTGTTTTGCTTGTCTGTCCAATTCTTAAAGTCATTCTATGAAACCTTTTGACATTGCAGGACTATCTATATCAGCATATACAGAGTGTCTGTGGCTCTGAAAAGCTTACTGAAGATGACCTGTCGAAGCTACCGTATCTGACTGCTGTGTTTCATGAAACTCTTCGAAAGCATAGTCCAGTACCGATCGTCCCGTTGCGATATGTGCATGAAGATGCCCAGTTAGGCGGGTTCTTTGTTCCTGCAGGGAGTGAGGTGAGCCATCCTGGAGCCTTTGATGAACCCTCCAGTGTAATTTGATTTGACAATGTGTGATGATGTTTCGTTCGCAGATTGCCGTGAATATTTACGCCTGCAACATGGACAAGGATCGTTGGGAAAGCCCCGAGGAATGGAAGCCAGAGAGGTTTCTGGATGACAAATATGATCCAATGGATCTGCACAAAACCATGGCCTTTGGAGGAGGGAAGAGGGTGTGCGCAGGTGCTCTCAAGGCAATGCTGATAGCTTGCACATCCATTGGAAGGCTTGTTCAAGAGTTTGAGTGGAAGCTGGGGGAAGGGGAAGAGGACAAGGTGGACACTCTTGGCCTCACTGCTCGCAAGCTCCAACCGCTGCACGCAATCGTAAAGCCAAGAATCAGCTAATGAAACGTCCTCCGCCGTCTTTAGACTGTCGAATCTCGAATAATTAACTATCATGAGACTCTTTTGGACGTCATCAGAGGCTGAAGAGAAGTTAGAGTGTTTTAGATCAGTTTATAATAGAAGGTGTGCACAGATAAAGAGTTTTAGCTCGTAATAAGTTGGAAATTTAGCTGAATGATACTCGAGTGATGTGTTGCATATTGCCCGGTAATCGAATGCATTTTCCAACTGCTGAGATTTTGATATCAGAAACGAAACCATAAAACATAGATCGACAAAGTAACAAACCAGATTTTCCATGTTTCGATAGAGAATTTTACGAACTTTTTAACTATATCCACGAAAATATCGATATATGACACACTTCTAGGTAGATCTCATTTGTTTAGAACTGCTGCTCTGCTCTGATGATGATTCTTTGATCAACTGGGTTTGAAGAACTTCAACTTTAGTCCACTGGTAACCAAACTCCAGATTCCTCCGATTGAGAAAGCCAAGCTAAAAGCAATGCCTAGCCAGCCCAATGTCCAGTGGAAGTACCAATTGAAGCTGAATTTAGTAGGTTTTTTCACGAGAACCCACATGAAGCAAGGGTAAGCAAATGTGACTGGAAGAGTGAGTCCTCCTAGCAGACCAGCCAAACTAGAGAGGAAAGGAAGTGCTACTCCTATGAAGAAGTTGACAAATCCATAGAAGACACGGAAACCAGAACGGACCCAGATCGAGCAAGGGCGGTTGGTACGACTTGTGTAGCTAGCTTCAAAGTTGTCGAAAACGGGCATCGAGTAAATTTGGAAACTGCTCAAACAATTGAACACAACTAGAAGGAAAGTGATGGCAAGAAGCCCTCTGGGAATATCATGGCCGTGAAATGCATATATAGCATTAAGCATCCCTCCTGAAGGCATCTGCGAAACAATAGTCAATCGTTAACCATCCAAGCTCACTCGAAATGAACAAAGATAGATACTCACAAGATTTCCATAAGCCCAATATCCACCAATAGCAACTGGAAACAAGCATGCTGCAATGAAAAAATACGCAACTTTGGCTCCTCTCCACATGGGAACATGAGCAGGGTGCTTAAATGTTGATGGCATTGTTGCCTGAGAGACACCAAAACAAACATAATTCAGATTCAACCAAAGAGAGCAACTCGATTGACGGTAAGGGGTTTAGAAAGTGATGCAAAAGGCACACCTGAATTTCCAAAACCAAGTTATGACCTCTGAAAGCAAAGGCTATGATTCCAAGTGCATTCATGACAGAGAAAACAGAAGAAGAAGGCGATGGCATTGAAAGGGGTTCGTAAGAGATCGTGAGAGGCCTTTGCTGGCTAACAGAGAGGACCCAAACCATGGTGGAGTAAGTGATGGCAGTCACAGCTCCAATAAGAGAAAGTCCAGCAATTGAATTGAGGTTTGGCAATTGAGAAAGAACAATGCAGAGAGATGTAAATACAAGGTACCACTCTACAGTTGTTAAAGGATTTGATGAACACAGCGGCCCACACACTACTTGGAAAAAGAGCTTCATTGTCTCTCCTCCAACAATGATCAATGCGGTTGCAGTTCCTGCTGATAAGTAGGCAGTTGGAAATACAGCAAGCCATACACCCAATCTTTCCCCTGAAAATTATACAACAAAATCCTTTAACCAATGTGTTGAATACGCTTCAGTGATGATTGGATGGCACGGTTCCGAGATTGAAGGATGCTGTTTAACATGTTTCTAATGGAAATTGCCTCTTGTTCGCTTTTGCCCATTACGTATCGTCGTCAGTCTCACAGTATTAAAACACGTATGCAAGGGAGAGGTTTCCACACTCTTATAAGAAATGCTTCGTTCCCCTCTCCAATCGAGGTGGGATCACAAACCTCTAATAATTTCTTAAAGAAGATGACATACAGGTCTATAAAAGTTGGTATTGGATTTGTGAAGTGCAAGGAGATCTTACCAAATGCTGCTTCAGCAAGCTCCACATATCTGTTGTACCTTTTGCCTGGCACTGCTTCGTGAAGCTGAACCAGAATCCACAGGGTATAAAGTTGCCAGCAATAGGCTATGGTTAGTGATAGTATTCCCCAGCTCCTACAAAATTACCACAAAAAACAGATAAAACCAAGTCAGAGATGGTTACGTCAGATCTTCTATGAAATTGAAATCTTTGTCTTTGTCTTTGTCTCTATCTCTGTCTCTCTCTTTCACTACACCCAGAAACTCAAGAAAGCATTTGATTTGGGGACCATGACATGTAACATGTTAAATTACCATTTATTGCTTCATATGTTTTGAAGCTTCCTTCCTAAAATATGTTATGAAAATTACCAAGACCCGATTGAAATTGATAGCGGGGCTTAAATAGTAATTTAACTTTTGTAATACAATAAAAACTTTGCAAAAATTTGATTTTGCTTTCGTTTGACCTAATAATGATTTAGAGGCTGAAATTATGGCAGGTGGGCATCATGTAAACCAGAAAAAGTGGAGATATTTCGAGTAGGACCCAACAAAGATCATACATTTCTGTCTTAATCCATTAAAAAGTATCCAAAGATAAGATGACCCACCAAAAACAAAGGTGTCGCATTTTGGGAGCAAAAGCGAAAGGTCATCAAGTGTTGTCCCTCTTCCAATCTAAGAATGCATAAAAGAACTTTTGTGAATTGAAAGCTTTGACTAAGTTGACAGGATTTCACATTCCATTTTTATGGGACCATTTTCACCCGTGTTGTTATTCGTTACATTCCAAGTTCACCCTAATCGTTATTGTCCTCTTTGGACTTGCCTGATATATTTCTGGGCTTTCTCTTTTGAGTTTCTACTCAAGATTTTAAAACGCGTCTATTAGGGAGAAGGTTTCACACCTTATAAGGAATGTTTTGTTCCCCTCTCTAATCGAGGTGGGATCTCACAATCCACCTCCTTAGGGGCCCACATCCTCACTAGCACACCGATCGGTGTTTGGCTCTGGCATCATGTTGACAAATATTGTCCGTTTTAGCTTATTACATATCGCTCTCAACCTCACGATTTTAAAACGTATCTTTTTAGGGCGAGATTTCCACATCTTTATAAGAAATGGTTCATTCTCCTTCCCCGAACGAGTGGATCTCACACCCCCACAGCCCATTATCCTTGCAAAATTTACTATCAACTTTATTTGTAGTGGTGGGGGAAGGAGCACCATGTTGCAAGAAAAAAGACATAGTTCATCTAAAATGAAGCCTACTTTAGGTAACTATGGAATATCAGAGAGTTCTCTAAATCTACATGTAGAAGCAGGCTTCTCAAATGGAAGACTAAACTCTTGATATAATAAGATTAGATGATCTTGTGTATTATCAATAATCAGTCATGTTGTGGCGGTGTATATACCTCTTCTCGAAATGCAAAGCAGAGTGTTTTTCGTTTGAAAATTGACACAAGGCACAACTAGTGATGACTCTATTAATTAGCTCAAAAGATGAGGTTAGAGAAGGTACCAGCCGAGGAAGGCAAAGGCTACGGGCAACACGAGAGCCTGGAAGCCGATACCTGCATTGAGGTTATGAAAGGCAGCGTAGTGAGCGTTGCCATTGCGGGACTCAGTAATGGGAAGCCAAGCATCCTGAGGGTTAAGCTTGGTGAGATGGCCCACCTCCTCTAAGTAACCCTTCATATTAATCAGCACCCTTTTCATGGGAGTCCCAATGGGGCTCAAAAACCTCGGCGATATAAACGACGTCGGAGTCCACGCCGTGGACGACTTAGCCTCTTTAGAAGGCGGCCTAGGCGACCGCTGTCCGGTCGGCGTCAGAATCTCCGGCGTAGACACTCGTGGGGTCGCCGGAATGGAAATGAGCTCCGTCTCCGGCCTCTCCTCCATGGCAAACGCTGCTTTCTTCAGTCTCCGGTAGTAGGTAATTGAGTTGGGGGCTCAGCAGCTGAAGCAGAGGCGCGTGGAAGTGAAGGAGGCAGTGATTTTGAGGGCGTTGATATAGAGAATCAGAAGTGAGAGTAAAGTGAAAGTGAAAGTGGATGAAAATGGAATTACAAAATGGTTGATTGAAGAAGAGCTGGGGTCAGTGGATGATGAAGGGATGCCTAAATTTGTAAGATTGGCTTCATCTTTTTGGACCAGAAATAAGCTGCCGGCCATTGATTCTTTCACTATCTCCGACATAATTAACGCTCATTCGACAAGGAAAGCAAAACCCGCCATTTGAGTGAGACCCCGACAAGGAAAGTATACGTGGGGAGAGTTGGGAGGGTCAAGTTTGAGTGAGACCCCGACATGAGCGTGCGGACCCAAGTCGGGTTTCGAGTCAAGACACAGAACCCGCCATTTCTGTCATCCACTGTCACGCACCACCGCCACAGATAAGTAATGATAACAAAGACACCATTCTAACTTTTTAGGATACATTTTATTTGATATAATATAAACATGAGCTTATATATGTTTTACGTTAAATTAATACAAATAATTTCAACTTTATACTTTCTCTACTTTAAAAAACAATATTTAAAAAATATCCTTTCAACCAAATAAAAATTTTTACTATTAATTTTAATTTTAAATGAAAACCATTTGTTTCAAAAATATCCTATTTTAAAATGGTTTCAAAATTATCTTTTATTTTAAAAGTTTTTTAATTATATTTTTTAATTTTTAAAAGTTTCACTAATACCTTCTAATTAAAATAAAAAATTAAAAATAAAAATACGTTTAAATTTTTTAAAAAAATTGAAATATATATTTACCGATGATACCGCGTTTAAAAAAAAAAACATTTAACCTTCTAAAGTAACACTAAAATATTTGTAGATAATCAATGAGATGTTGTTAGACGTTTTTCGTTGATAAATTGACAGTAATAATTTTTTTTTAACCTTTTTTTATAAATGTATAGTATCAAGGATACTTCTAAAATTTTATAGGTATTTTTTTAAATATAATACTAATGATAAATGTATTATAATTTTTTTATTTTATTTAAGAAAGGATATTAATAAAACTTTTGTAATCTTTTTTTTAAGTTTTAAGGTATTATTAAAACTTTTAAAAGTTAATAGGTATTTTTCAAGAAAAAATATAAAATTTATGGATATTTTTATTAATTTAGATTACATTATATCAAATTTAAATTTATAACTAGTAAATTCACTCATTTTAAACGAAAATTAAAAAATTTAATAATATAGTAAAAACTTTTTCAATAATAAATGTATCCATAAAATAAAGTAAATCAAAAAATTCGAAAAATTAAACTTAAAAAGATGGGGAAATAAAGGTTGACCTTCACATAAATTATTAGTATTTATTATTATTATTATTTGGACAGAGACCTTCAAACAAATTTGTTCCACCAAGAATAAATTGTGACGTAAGCAGGTATGTCACTTTATGGATATCAAACAGCCAACAACATTTACGTTATCTATATGATTGACTCGAATTAATATATCTTTACTTTATATGCTCCAAAACTTTTATTTCTGACCAACAAAATGAAAATAACGGCTAGATGTGTGAACGAGGGACATTTTTGTCATTTCACCAAGTGAGTTGTCCAATTTTTTTGGGTGTCCAAGAAGTTCGCACGAAGCATCCAGCCTCGGAGCTGCTGGCTATATTTTAATCAGTAAAAAAAAGTTGTCCATACCAAATATTTTCATATCAAAAAGGCTAAAATGGCCATCCCTTAGATCAATATTTACTGCCATGCCACCGTTGTACAATATTTTCTTTTTAACGGTACAAATTTGACAAATTTTCAATACAAAAATTTGATATTAGTTTAATATGAGCTATTAAAAGCGGGAGGCGAAATAAACATTAATGAACAAATATTTCAAGGAAAAAAAAAAGAGAATATATGTGGAGTGGCAAAATCGTAAATAAAGACTGCAGAGAAGGCCAAATTCATCAACGACCTTCTTCTTTATTACTCCATACGCGCTAATGCGTGGTGTTTTTTTCCTGCTCACACAATCCCTTTGTAGAATCTTCGCGCTCTCTCCGAAGGAGAGCGCCGGGAGAAATTCCTCCGTCCGTGCCGACGATTAGCTCCCCGTTTTTTCTCACTGAAAACCTAGTTTCTGCTTTTTCAAGCCCCTAATCGCTTTGGATTTTGTCTCCCAACTTAGCGGCTATTGTCGATTCTTCCTCTCTGTCGTTGGCTCACTTGTTTCTCCGACAGAATGACGGTCGTCGGCTTATAGGGTTTTGTTCTAATACATTTCTAGTCAGTGAGGGCTCTCTGCTTTAGAATTTTATTGAGGTTTTCTATATTACAGATATGGCTATCAGGGTTACCGTCTCCTTCTCGAGTTATGTCGCTCAAAACCTTGCAACATCTGCCTCAATACGTGTCGGTAATTGTCGCGCCGTTCACGAATGCTGGCTCCGATCTCGAATTTTTGGCTCGAATCAGAAGCCGGAATTTGACCCTTCCGGTTCGGTGCGCAATTACCGCTCCGACGTTCCTCCGTCTAATTCGAAATGTTGGGTTAAGAATTCGGCATCGGCGTTTGGCACTATCGCCGGAGAAATTGTTGGTGAAAGCTGCAAAAGCCCCATTGTTCTAGGTTTGATCTCGATTATGAAGTCAACTGTAGGTACTTCCGCTTCCTCGCCAATGGCCATGGGCGTATTTGGCGTTTCTTCCTTTAGAGCCGCTTCGATTATCCCATTTTTACAGGGGTCGAAGTGGCTACCATGTAATGAATCGATTCCAGCCTTAGCAAGCGGTGAATTAGAAAGTTATGGAGTTTTTGACAGCGTCATGGACGAGGGCATTAGCCAGCCCCCCAATCCTCCGCGGTTAGAGAAGAGCAGCTGGATATCGCGCTTCTTGAATAACTGTTCGGAGGATGCGAAGGCCATCGCTACAGCGTTTACTGTTAGTGTGCTTTTCCGCTCCTTCTTGGCTGAGCCAAGGTCTATACCTTCTTCATCAATGTATCCCACCCTTGATGTGGGCGATCGTATCTTGGCTGAAAAGGTCAGACAATGCTCTTCTACTGAAATTTTAGTTTTAAATATCTGGAGAATTACAAAAGAATGTTCGTTATGACTGTTGGTTGGTAATTATATGTTTGAATTAATATGAAATGTTCAAAGTACTACGCAAAATTTGATTCATTTATCAAATGTTTCAAGAGCCATGAATTTTACCCATTATTTGCCTAGAAGGGTCAGCTTGTTTTAATTGTCATATGCTGAGTGACCATGGAGGAATGTGGCTGGAGTTCTGCTGGACAGTTTTTAGGATGATGGTGTACATTATGCGACGGACTTTACTTTCTTTTATCTCTCTTGTATAAACCCTGCTTCCTTAAAGGCTTGAATTTCCCGTTTCAGTTGTCAAATGACATATAGAGAGGATAACTGAAGCAAGTGTTTGATGGTTGTTGAAGAAGGAAGAGTAATATGATAAATAACTTGTTTGAAATTGTTGATCACTTTTTTCTTCGTTAACTTAGTCAGTCCTCTTTTGCTTTTCAGGTGTCATATTTTTTCAGAAAGCCGAGTGTTTCCGATGTTGTCATATTTAAGGCACCTCCAATTTTGCAGGTAAGCGTCTACGATCTCTATTTTTATGAAATGTATGTCGATGATCTCTTGTTGAAAATTCTGGTATACTTGCAGGAAATTGGTTATAAGTCAAGTGATGTATTCATCAAGAGAATTGTGGCAAAGGCTGGTGATTGTGTTGAGGTTAGCTGTTTTCATCAGTTTGAATGATTTCACCGAGTCTCGATTCTTCGTTCTTACTGACCCTGTTGAACATAACTCAATTTATAATGGAAGTTTCCGACTCCCTATGCTCATTTTGTTTTATGGCTACAGGTTCGGGATGGAAAACTTTTGGTAAATGGTGTTGCTCAAAATGAGAAGTTTATCTTGGAGCCACTTTCTTATAACATGGATCCAGTGGTATTACATCCCACCCTTGCTGATTAAACACATTTATATTTGGTAGAGCATGTTCACTCAAATTATTGAATGTCATATGTTGTCTTGCAGCTTGTACCTGAAGGCTATGTTTTCGTCATGGGAGACAATCGCAACAACAGTTTTGATTCTCATAACTGGTAATTTGACTATCTCGGATTCGATTTGCTACACTTTTCTCAACAGGGCATGTTATCCGTATAATCTGGCAAGCCAGCTCCTTATTTGTTCTCATTGGGTCTGTTGTCGAATTTCTTTTAGATATTGCATCCAAGTCTTTAGATAATAGTTCAACGTTAACGAATCATCGAAATGGTTCTGAAGTGTTCATTTGGCTTTTCCAGGGGTCCACTTCCTGTCGAAAACATTGTTGGTAGATCAGTATTCCGATACTGGCCACCGTCGAAAGTTTCTGATACTGCGAGTGAGCAAAATTCAGGGAAAGATGTGGTAGTTTCGTGACGCTTCACCATCTGCTATCTTTTTGCAGAGATAGAATCTTTATAACATTTTGATATTGATTCTCAAATTACCCGTCCATTTTTTTTTTCTTCTATTGTTTTTTGTTTGGCCAAGTGCTGAGAGCCAAATTATAACTTTGGATGGGAACTACATTCATCTGTAAATTATCTTTGGTTGAAAACCGTAGCCGCCTTTGTGTTTAGATTTCAGTTGATGACAGATCCACATTGGTGTGGGTAAAGAATTGATATGAAGATGAGAGCGTTTATTTATATTGTTTCCTTGAGATTCATTTGCCCACTTTGTATATATAATTGTGAAGTAGATGGATTCGTGTATGTATTGAAAATGTGTTTTCATATATGTTTTATTGGAGCCCAAAACCCAAAGCAAGGCCCATTTCTTCTTTCTATTTTTGGCAGACTTTATCTTAAAACTCTAAAATCCTCGAATTCCTCAAACAAAAAAAATGTCGTGGCAGCAGCTTTTGGTGAGGATAGGGTTAACTATGAAAGCCCACGAGATGGGGATGTTCAGCAATATGGACACTTCAGCAACCAAAGCTTCATTATATTCATTTGGTTTCTTTCCAAATCAACGCAACATCTATTGTCTCCTCTAACGTGAAATTCCACAAATACGTGTAAATCTTTATGTAATAGACGTGTTAAAAATATTGAGGGAAAGCTCGAAAGTAAAATCTCAAATAATACAATATTTATTAGCTTGGATTATTACAAATAGTATCAGAGTCAAAGCACAGGGCATGTGCTAGCAAGGACGATGGCCCTCAAGGTGGTAGATTGTGAGATTGTGAGATCTTACATCGGTGGCCCTCAAGGTGGTAGATTGTGAGATTGTGAGATCTTACATCGGTGGCCCTCAAGGTGGTAGATTGTGAGATTGTGAGATCTTACATCGGTGGCCCTCAAGGTGGTAGATTGTGAGATTGTGAGATCTTACATCGGTGGCCCTCAAGGTGGTAGATTGTGAGATTGTGAGATCTTACATCGGTGGCCCTCAAGGTGGTAGATTGTGAGATTGTGAGATCTTACATCGGTGGCCCTCAAGGTGGTAGATTGTGAGATTGTGAGATCTTACATCGGTGGCCCTCAAGGTGGTAGATTGTGAGATTGTGAGATCTTACATCGGTGGCCCTCAAGGTGGTAGATTGTGAGATTGTGAGATCTTACATCAGTTGAAGGGAAGAACAAAATATTCCTTAGAAGAGTCTGAAGATCTCTCCCTAGTAGACACGTTTTACAATTTTAAAATATTGAGGGAAAACTTGGGAAGAAAAAGCCTAAAAAGCTAGCGGTCTAATCTCAAGTTTAGATGTCAACTTTTCAAACTCATCAATGACTCACATTCTGAAAGCTCTGTGAATACTTGATTTCTCTAGGGTCGAGAATTGGAGAACTAAAAAAAAAGAAAAAGAAAAAGAAAAAAGTGTGGGAGTAATTAAAACCAAAACATGCCGTATGAGTCTTTACGAAGCTTAATTGATTGCATTATTAATGGTAAAGAGCAGTAATAATTACAAAACCGGGTACAATTATTGAAACAAATGAAACCAAAATTTGTAGCAGATATTACCGTTATACACATTAATATGGAGAGATCGGCAGGTACAGGATTCCGCCACGTCAAATTCCCACTCAGCTCTGATTTCAGTGGTCTGACCCATGTGACTCAACGCACAAACTTATATTTAATTCCCTAAAAAAGCTCCCTATTTCGCCAGATTTCCAGATGGGCCACTGCGGTCGGTGCCATTATTCTATTTTTTTTTCCCTTCAAATTATTAACCCAATTTTAAAAATTAAATTAAAAAAAAAAAATTAAATACTTCACTGCTTATATTTATTGCACTCCCATGTTTATATCTTATGGGAATGGCGGATCGCCCGTAACTCCCCGCGTGGCCCTCACGTGGCTGGCGCGAAATTTGAAATCCTCCCAACCCTCCCTCGCCTTATCTTTTACGCCATATTCCCGCATGTCTCCCTACTTTTTCTACACTATTACAAATGTGCCACCAAACCCTTCTTTTCTAATTTTAATAAAATAATTCATCTCCGTAAAAAATTGACCATACTTGAAATCATCTACATCATATTCTATTAACAAAATTTATCTTTCGAAAAGTTGAAAAAATTAAAATAAAATTCAAGTATTAGAAAATTAAAATATTCACCAACTTGCAATTTAATTACCCTCGTTATTATCCTATCTGCTTTTTGTGGAAGTAATCTAGTCATAAAGCCATGTCTAAGCCCAAAAAGAGGACATAAAATGATTAATTAATTAATTTTGTAAATTTTAAATTTGTCAAGAATATTAATATTTTAGCTACAAGATTACAAGTTAAAAAGAATAAACTTGAAAATAAGGGAAAAAAGGAGATGGTACAGTGGTAAATAAATACAAAATGGAGGGCAAACCCGACGGCTTTATACGTAAATACGACAAGTTTAATGTAATCCCGAACTTCCTTCTTCTATCAGCTCTCATCACTAAAAACGCCTTACTCATTAATTTTCTTAGTGGACTTTATAATGTTTAATTAATGACTTAATTAAAATAAGAAAATTTGCCTTCCAATTTCCTTTCTTCTTCTTCTTCTTCTTCTTCTTCTTCTTTTCTTCTTGTTTTGTTTTGTTTTTGTTTTGTTCTCTCTGTTTCCCCCCAGCGTCGGCGATCTGCTAAAAGAGTTGCAGTTTTTTGCTACTTGTGAAGAACCCCAAACAGAGAAGCTGCTGAAAGATTAGTTTATGGGGGAATCCGCCACCACCCACCAGCATACTTCGCCGGCGACGGTGACTCCGCCCCCACCGCCGCCGAATTTAGCATTGTCTCGAGGACCCACTTGGACTCCGGCAGAGCAACTTCAACAGCTGCACTACTGCATCCACTCCAATCCTTCTTGGCGTCAGTTTCTCTATCTCTCTCTCTTTGATTGGTTTATGGGTCATGTTCTTTTCCTCTTGTGTAACCTTTTCTTTTTGTAATTTGATTGGAAATCTGAAAAAGTTTGAATCTTTATGTCTGGGGGTTCCTTTTTTTCTATCAAATATCAGATTAAGCTCAAGGCAGGATTTGGTTATTCCTTTTTTATTTTTTATTTTTTATTTTGGCTATTTTTTAATTTCAAATTTTAATAACAAGATAAAGATAAGGGAGAGTAACGTCGCTATCNATTTTTCTTCTGAGGTTCTGAGTTCAGTTCTAAAATCTCATCCGATCTTATTCAGCTTTAATCCAAATTTCTCGACTCATCTATGTGGTAGTTCTTACTTTTTCCAATTCTAAAGGGCTTTGGACCGATTGGATTTTGCAGCTGAAGCTATTTTGCTGGCTTTTCAGCACTATATTGTGGTGCTTGGGACTATAGTTCTTATTGCCACTACCCTCGTGCCTAGAATGGGCGGCACCCCTGTGAGTGAGCTATGAATTAGTATTCTTTGTCAAAACCAAAGCTTTACAGACCATTTTGTCATGTTTCGAATCTGATTAGTGCTGATAAGTTGTAAATGTTGACAGGGTGATAAAGCTCGAGTGATTCAAACTTTGCTCTTTACTGCGGGGTTGAACACTTTACTTCAGACAGCTCTCGGATCAAGACTTCCGACAGTGATGCGGTCGTCGTTGGTTTTCATTTTACCTGTGCTTTCAATCATCAATGATTTCTCTGATAGGACCTTTTCGAGTGAACATGAGGTATATGATGTTTACCTGTTTCTTGAGTGGCATTGTTTACCTGTTCCACTGTCATGTCTTCAGTGGTTTGAAGAATGACTTAACAATTCATACTACTCTTCTATGGTCAAACCCAAACCTTGCATACTCCTGATTGATTAACTTCCATAGGATCCTTTTGGAAGAAGTACTTAGTTATTGTTTTCATTGAAGAATGCTGGTTGGATGAGTGTTTTCTTCGGAAGTGCTACTCTCGAAAAGCACTTTCAGATTCTTTCACACTGTTCAAACAATTCTGTGTATAGTACTTAACGAAGAGAGAGCCACCACTAGCAAATATTGTCCGCTTTGGCACGTCCACATGAGATCCCACATCAGTGATGTTGGAGAGGAGAATGAAGCATTCTTTATAAGGGTGTGGAAACCTCTCTCTAGCAGATGCGTATTAAAACTTTGAGGGGGAGCCTAGAAGGGAAAGCCCAAAGAGGACAATATCCGCTAGCGGTGGGCTTGAGCTGTTACAGAGTGGCGATAGAATTATGTGAAAAAGGATCCCTTGAATTCTAAAGTGATGCCCCTTTTAAGCTCATATCATAACCCATTTCTTATGGTAACGACTGGTCGCCATCAATTCTCCATCTAAGCCATGTCTTATTTGTTGTTGAATTTTTTTTGACTTTGGGTTAACTTATACTCTGTGGTATCAAGTTGTTTTAGATTTTATGAATGTAATCCCTTTGTATGTGATGTGTTTCACAGAGATTTACCTACACTGTCCGTACCATCCAAGGGTCGTTGATCGTTGCTTCAATAATAAATATTATACTTGGATTTAGTAGGGCATGGGGGCATCTCACAAGGTATTAATTCTTCTAACGACTATTTTCAACGATAATCATGGAACGCTGGAAATTCTTTTGTTCTCATCATGGATTTCCTCTTTTTTGTCAGACTTTTTACTCCTGTAGTTATTGTCCCTCTGGTTACTGTGGTTGGTCTTGGTCTGTTTATGAGAGGCTTCCCAATGGTAAGGTTCCGAACCCTTTGATATGCATGTAAGTGATCAAGCGAGAAGTATGAATATGCGGTTTGTTCTATGTGCAGCTTGCTAATTGTGTGGAGATTGGCTTGCCCATGTTGATTCTCCTTGTCGTCGGCCAGCAGGTATTTGCATTCTCTTAGACTTTCGTATCAGTGCTTTGTTTCTTTTAATTCATTCAATGTGTACGGTTTTTCAGTATTTGAGGCGTATCCATCCGCGGGTTGATGTCATACTTGAGAGGTTTGGTCTGCTTATCTGCATTACTCTTGTTTGGGCTTTTGCTGCTATTCTCACTGTAGCTGGGGCTTACAACCATGTCCGGGAGGTGACTAAACAGAGCTGCCGTACAGATCGCGCGTTCCTTATGTCATCTGCCCCTTGGTATGTCCGGGTATCATTGAATTGCTTTTGTAGTGTTTATATTGTCCTAGGAACTTGTCTTCCTACTCTTTTAATGAAACAATCTCTACTGGTGCTATGTGTAGGATTAGAGTCCCTTATCCATTTCAGTGGGGTACTCCGATATTTCGTGCAAGCCATGTCTTCGGCATGATGGGGGCTACACTCGTTACGTCTGCTGAGGTCAACTTTCAAGTCGATCAAAAGCTAAATTCTGGAGTAGCTTTCGAAGTCTTTGATGTTTAAATTCTGTTTTAGTGCAGTCAACTGGGACATTTTTTGCAGCAGCACGGCTTTCAGGCGCTACACCACCTCCAGCATACATTTTTAACCGGAGTATCGGCTTGCAGGTATAATTGTAAAACACCATGGTTTTTCTATCTCATATTTATTTACACGAACTTGTGCCATCCATCGAGTCTCCGTGTCGTGCAGGGCATTGGCCTGTTGGTCGAGGGAATTTTCGGTTGCATAGCTGGTAACTCTGCATCTGTGTAAGGAGCTTTTCTCATTACAAAATTTTCTTCTCCATTGAAAATCAAATATTAGAATATGCTTCTACTAACTTGGCTGGTTATGATGTTGCAGTGAAAATGTTGGCCTTCTTGGACTCACACACATAGGAAGCAGGAGGGTTGTGCAGATATCGACTGCATTCATGATCTTCTTCTCCATATTTGGTTCGTTTGATTTTCTTTTATCAATTGCGGTAATCGTCCCGACATATTATCCTTCGCTTATCGTCATATTTCCCTCATCTTTCAGGAAAGTTTGGTGCATTCTTTGCATCCATTCCTTTACCGATATTTGGCGCCATATACTGTGTTTTATTCGGCATTGTTGGTGAGTCCTTTCTCTCTGTAATTGCTTAACAAAACACATCTCCGCAGTTTTCGGTTCTCATCGTATCGATCGAAATTTTGCTGATTCTGTGCATTTCTTAACTGCAGCTGCTACAGGGATCTCATTCATGCAATTCACCAACAACAATTCCATGAGAAACCTTTACATCATTGGCCTCTCCCTGTTCCTCAGCATCTCGATACCTCAGTATTTCGTTACGAGCAGTTCACGAGACGGTAGTGGGCCAGTTCAAACAGCGGGTGGATGGGTCAGTCACAAAAAAGACCCCTCACTAACTACTCTCTCTGTTCTGTTACTGTTGTCTATCCTCTAACACTTCATTTCTTATGCAGTTCAATGATATCCTAAACACCATTTTCTCATCTGCCCCGACAGTCGCCATAATTATCGGAACACTGCTTGACCAAACGCTCGATGCAAAGCCATCGAGCAACGACCGAGGAGTCTCGTGGTGGAAACCATTCCAGCACAAGAAAGGGGATGTTAGAAACGACGAATTTTACGGCCTTCCTCTGAGGATAAACGAGTATATACCAACCAGATTCCACTGAAAATGATTACTTTGCTTCATGTTTGTTTATAGTACTGTGATGAACGAATTATACAGCTTAACCAGTGGTTCTTTTTCTGTATCTGATAGAAGTGAATTTGAGAAATCAGATATGTTCCAAACAACATGTAGAGATTTTTCTTACTGATTCCACTTCTTTTTTTCTTGTCATGAATCCAATGAAATGAACAAATTTCAAACGTGGGTATTTTGGGAAAAGGCTCGAATTTGCAGGGAAATGTGAAAGCGTCAGAGAAGTCTTGGGGTAATGGGGATTATGAGATGAAGCAAAAACCCATTTTTTCTTCTCTTTTTTTAAGAAGCAATTTGGGGGAAGCGAATGTGAAAGGAAACTTCCCATCATTGAGGATGACTTTATCTGTTCGTCAATAAGAAGAGAAGCAAAGAGGAAGAGACCCACTTACAAAATACAAAAGGGAGAGGGCTGCCTTTGAATCTAACATATCCACAGTTTTAATTAATAAGTCAATGTAACGAGGGAATGAGCTATGCCCTCCTTCGCAGACACATTTTAAAAACTGCGAGGTTGGCGACGACACGTAATGGGCGGTGGAGTTGGACCGTTACAAATGATATCTAAATCAGGCGTAGAGCGGTGTGCTACAAAGACGTTGGACCCCCAAGTGGGTGGATTGTGAGATACCATAGTTGGAGGATTGTGAGATTCTACATTGATTAGGAGGGGAACGAAACATTCCTTGTAAGATGTGGAGTCAGCGAGGACGTTCGCCACTACGAGAGTGTAAAAACCTCTCACTAATAGTGAATTTAGACCGTTACAAAAAGTTTTAACTTGAAAAGATGATTCTCTACCTAAAAGGATTGATTTTCAGGTAAGAGTCCTTTTCAGTCCAAAATAGTAAAAGATGGGTGAGGGTCCTAAGTCGCTTTCTGAGGTTTCAAAGATTCCTATCTCTCCAAGAACAACAAACAGATGAAGACAAATCGTGGGACAGCCCTGCCTGTAAACCAGTGAGTGGGAAATGACGAAATGATGAGGGTGGGGCTCTGTTTGTTCCCTGATGGAAACTGGTTGAAGAAGACCCCTATAACACCTCCAATTCGTCAATATCTGTAATACCTTCAAAAGTCTTATACTTGGGAGTTTCCTGGAAGCTGCCATGGAGCAAACAATTTTTCTATTTGTCTACTTGGAGTTTCCTAGCAACTGCTAATGAAGGGAACACCTTTTTCTTGTTCACATCTACTTTCATTTGGACTAAAATACATCCATAACCTTGATTTTTCAAGTTCTGCTCATTGGATGGATCTGATAAAGCAATTCTGGAATTTGCCAAGAGATTTGATGAGTGGATCATAAAGCGTTCAAACTCTAAAGGCTTCCATCATTAATTACTTTTGAGAATAGAAAAGGTTATGTACATAAAAAGAAAAAACATCAGCAACCAAGCTGACTATTAATCGTTGAGCCAGTCTAAGTCGAAGCATTTCTCGGCGACTTGAATGTACAGATTAGGCATATGACTCTTCAAATCCTCCCACAGCCACGAGACGTCTTCCTCACAGATAACGTGACAGAGAGATTGCAAGCACACAACTGATCTGGGTAGTGTCCTGATCAGTGAGCATTCTCTCATGTCAATTTTGTCAAGGTTTGCCAGCTTACCAATTTCTTCAGGAAGGCTGATCAAGTTAACACATTGAGAGAGGTCAATGTACTTTAGACAAGAAAGTCCACAAATGCCTGGGGGTAGAGTTGTAAGAAGTGGGCAAGCAGAAAGTCTCAAGATTTGTAGATTTTTCAGCTTCCACAAGTTGGTAGGCAGTTGACTTAGACTATGACAATTGGTGACACTGAGACACTTGAGACTTTGCATCTCGCAAATGCTTGAAGGTAGCTTAACCAAATCGTTGCAGTGATCGATTTTGAGTTCCAAAAGGAACGGGAAGATCTGGGATACGTTTGCAGCTGACTCGTCGAGGCTGTTCTTAATCTTGCAGAAGATAAGAGATATCTTCCTCAAATTTTTAAATGGGGCGCAAGCATCGAATAGTTGCGCAATGGAAACCTTTTCCAGCCAGATGCTTCTCAGGTTGATCAAACTAGAAAAAACTGAGAAATTGCTGATAGTTGCATGTGTTGCATTGCTATTTAGCATAACTAGTGCTCTCAGCTTCGGCATGTTGCAAAGAAACGGTGGCAAGAAGTATCCACTCGAAGAGAAATTTAGAATCAGCACTTCAGCCTCAGGAAATATCATCTGCGTCCAATCCATTTCTTTCATCTCACCTATGGCATGAATGCGTAATGAAAATGAGCTTAAACTTCAAGAACGCAGCCTAAAAGTTTATAACCATAAAATTTGACATTGTATTTCTTTGCCTAAAAAATATTTTTGGATGCTTATATTTACAAGTCTATCTTTCTTTGACAGAAAACAATGAGTTACCTGTGTGAATTGAAACCAGTCGAGCATTGAACGGCTGATCTGATTTCCTTGACCATTCTTTTGGAAGTTGCATTTCACTTTTTGACATCAGTAATCGCTTGCGGTCATTTACATTCTCCTGGCTACTGAAATGAAGAGCAAGGTCCCTTAAGACATCGTGTTGAGTGACATACATCTCGTAATAACTGCTGTAGATGTCACCGCCACTGCACCAATCAAGCATTTAGTGGACATATCGTGATGTCTGTAACGATTACTTAAACAAGCGATGTAACATAGTTAGGTCGGTACCGTGCATCTTTCACCAGGGTAAGGAGATTCTTCTGAGATAACTCGAAAAGGACAGCGAGAGCTTCTTCATCGTCAAGATCATGCAACTCCTTCCAAACATTGATGAGAATATCAAGAGGAATCTTTTTGTCTTCAGGAAAGCATCCCAAATCGAGGAAACATTCTCTCACTTTACTTGAGAGATGTTCCATACTAATAGCCATTCTTCGAAGCAATTTGTTCTCGTGGGACTCGCAAATAGTCTCGCCTCGTGACAACCTAGTCTTTGCATTATTCCAGAACATCTCACTCTGTTCTCTGAGAGACGCTCCTATTACTTTAAGAGCTAGAGGCAGGCATTTTCATTCATTCACAACCTTGTAAGAAAATTTGCCAACAAATGAGTGAAATAAAACAACCAATCTGTTTGGCAACAAATGAGTTGAACGAAGGAATGTTTTGTTCCTTACCTGTTTAACCAAGTTATGGTTAGCAGCCAGGGGAATTGACTGTTGTCCGAAAGCATAATGGCAAAAAAGAGCAATCGCTTCACTTTCCCTCAATAACTCTACTTCATAAGTAGCTCTAAGAACTTCAGTGAATTTGAATCGTGAAACCACTAGAGCTTTGCAGCCAGATATGTTTGGGATGAGCTTCTCAAGAACTGAGATTGACCACACATCATCCAGAACCAAAAGAGCTGAATTTGCGGGCCTCCCATGTACAATCCGATCGTAAGAATAGACACTGTCGCTACCCATTACATATCCCCAGATAGTTCTCCTCATTTGCTCCACATCAGGGGACTGTGACACCGTCAAGACCAAAATTTTCTCCTTGAAGTGTCCTGGAAAGGTGGCAACAAGCAACAAGCAACAAGCAACAGCAGTTAGAATCCGACAGTTCCTACAAAAAGAAGCCAACACTTTCCACAGAAATTCACACCAAAAGGAAGTACCTATCGGCCCCTTTAAAGCTACTGTACCCAAGGGAGACTCAACGGATATTCACTTCATTGACAAGAAACTTCTAAATACTAGTTTTGAAACGAAAATGGAGAGAAAAAGGGGCAAGAAAAAACAAAAAACATCTCACTTTGAAAGTCAGAAAACCAAACAGATATGGTATAAACTACTGAGATTGAAACGAAAATCGAAAACATTTACATAAAACGAGAGAAAAGGGCGAACAAAACAAAAGCAACTCACTTCGAACTTCAGGATCATTGCAGAATTCTGTGGCTAAAGTTGTCTTCCCCGAACCCCCAAGTCCACTAATCCCAACCGCCGTCAAATCGTCCCTTCCAATCACCATCTCCTTCAATTTTCTCATGCCCACACGCAACCCAATTCCTATATTCACCGAATTAGTCTCAAACCTTTCCTCCTCCCGAGCCCTCATAAACGCCTCCTCAGCCCACCACCTTCGCTCTACGGGACCGTCTGCCCTAATCTTCATCGACTCGAGTCGCCTTTCCAGCCAAACTCCTTCAAGCCGGTCGAACCGCTCGGTGGTCTCGAACCTCATGTGGTGCACATCGGCCAGTATATGCACCGGCAAGGTGCTGTTAATGAAGCGACATATATCCTTTTCGAGCTTCTCCAACTTCCTCGCAAGCCGCAAGTTTCTGTAAATGTTCAATCGGCTGCATTGAAGAGCCTTCTCGGTAATCTCAATGCCTTTCCTGAGAGTCTCGCTGAAGCGATCTAACTGAGATTGGCGATGAGCGGGCAATTCAACCCCCGAGTACTTAATCTCTTCGATGATCGGCAAAATTTGCTGAAGCGAATTGGCGATTTGAGCTGCCATCGCTTTACAGTGGCATGATTTTGACGAAAGTTGTACCATCATTTTGAGAAGCTCGGTGACTATCTCTCCAACGAAGAAATCTGTAACCGCCATTGTTGCAGCTTTTGGAGAAAAAGTTATGGCGGGGGAGGGAACTGAAGCTCTTCGTTATTTAAACTCCGGTTCCGACCAGTATTAATCGAAATTACGAAATCCTTCCAACGACTACTGTGTTTGAGCGTTTTGCGTTCATTTTTGGGTCTTAATTTGTAATTGTGACAATGAGAATGGCGGCCATCAATATCAGAGTGGACGTATCATCTTTAGTCAAAGAAAAAGAAAAAAAAAAGAAAAAAAAAAAGAAATTATATATATAATTTTTTATTTTTTAAAATATTACTTTTTTAGAAGACCTTGACCGATTTTTCCCCCTTTTTTTAAATATTACTTTTTTGTGAAAACTATATGAACAAATTTGAAAGAAAAAAAAAATTAATACGAATTTGCTCTCAAATATGTCTATGTTTTTATTCATTTTTATTTTCTAAAACTAAAAAACAAAACATGAGAGATTAAATTTAATTTAATCTAAACACTATTTTTTTACAATGTAGTTGTCGAAATTCCGTCTACGTGGCAAGAGTCCACTCGTGGGCCATAAGATGAGTGGGCTTGAAAGTTTGGAGGCCCATAAGTGGCCCAACAGAAAGACCAATTCCAGGCGTCGATCCCATTTTTCCACTCCGTGCAAAATCTGTATGAAAACTGTTTGGCGGCGTTTGAAGAATATTTGGAGCCAAAATTCAATCATACCACAGCAAGCTCCACTGAGTAGAGGCTCCGTTGAGAGTGTGAGCCAACAGTCTCTGGCAAGCATACGAAAGAGAAGAATCAGACAGCAGTTTCCAGTTTCGACCAATTACACTAGAGGTCGAACTCCCATGGAATTAGGTAAACCCTAATTTTGATGTGCATGTATTGAATTTTCTCCACGAGGATGTTGCTATAAAATTTAGTTCGAATTTCTACATTTTTTATGCCTCCTTTGAGGAAAAAACACTATTCTCTTCATGTTTAAAGCTCTTGCCTGGTCCTCATCCTTCCTGATAATGCTAGAAGCTTTTCGAGGAAATTGTAGCAGCTGTCTGTACACATTTTGTAATCCTGTTGCACTTTGAGAGTGATATGCTCGCTGGGTGCTTTCTGTTTCTATAACTCGTGTTCTGACAGATGGAACAAAGGAAGAGTAAAAGTTTGATCGATAGCATCAGTGACATATTCAGCAATGGCATACATTTTGCAGCGCCAATTTCCTCCTTGAGGACGAGTGAGCTTGATCTGGTGTGTTGGCTTATCGATATTCAGCAATGGCATACATTATCGTAAACTGATTTTCCCGCGGGTTTTAGTTTAGCTACGTATTTCTTTTCATGTAGGTGCGTGGTGTATTGCAAATGTTGCAAGGATTCTCCGGTTCCCTTTTTAGCTGGGATTATAGTGGGAAGAAATTTTGTGCTAAAAGTGGGATATATGTTTCTCACCTCTCCCGATCTAGCCTTCTTGCCATTCTCAACCAATTTATGTACGCAGCGACATGTCTTCAGTTGACACAGCTCGTATTACAAGAAATTAATACAACCGCAAAGTCCGTTCCTCCTACTTTAAGGGCGTTTGTTACATCTGTTTCTGGTTGGCTGAAGGTATGTATTCGGTGCTGTTAATTTGTCATTGTTATTGTTCCCTCCGCTCCTCGACCTAGAAACCTTATTGATTTAAATTTTGGCGTAGTATAGACATGGAACTAAGAATAATTATTATTATTATTTTTCTTTTGGGCAGAGGCTGCGAGATTCAGTATTGAAGGAGGAGATTAAAATTCATGATGCTGGCTCTGGAACCACTCCTACTTTAATGGGTTTAGCTGGCTCTTTATCGAGGTTTTACTTCGTTTTCTTTTCTTGGTCATACACTCTTTGACGATACTTTCTTTCACCCTACTTCACCCAACTTCACCCAATCTTTTATGCACTTGCATCAGCACTTCCTAACGATGACTTATTTGATATCAGTCTTTGTTCAGGTGCTGAATATTTATTACAAATAGTCCACAAAGCCATTCCCAAAGTATTCTTTGAATCTAGTGGTGCACTTACCACTGCTGATTTGGCCGTTCATGTCCTTGACAGCCTTTACAAGAAGCTTGATGAAGTGTGCCTGATACAAAATGGTCAGGTTGAGAGAACTATTGTTGAATTCATTGCTTTGAGTTTTTATTTTTTATTTTTTAACTTGTTCTTACTCGTACAGTCTGGGTTAAGAATTTTTTATTCATACAGGAAGAAACTTACCAAATGCTGCTTCATATATTTGTTGGAAGTTTATTGCCGTATATTGAGGAGCTTGATTCCTGGGTTTTTGAAGGAATACTTGACGATCCTTTTGAGGAGGTAAACTTTCTCGTGATTTCTTTTTATGCTTGTTTATACTTTTGTATCTTAATTGCTACATCCTCCACTCGGACGTACAAATTCTCTGTTATGGAATTTTCCATGCCGGTTCATCTGCATGGCAATCTTAGGTTTTTTAGTTAGTGTATGGTGCATATGTTCTTTGAGACCAAGTGCATGGCAATCTTATGGTTTTTGTTTTCCTTTTCAGCCTTGTAAATAATTGTCTAAATTCTGTTTTTTGCAGTTGTTCTTCTATGCTAATGAAGCAGTCTCAGTTGATGAACATGATTTTTGGGAGAAGAGTTACTCTTTAAGATCACTGAAGTTGGAAGATGAGCTCTCTTCATCAATTAAAAAGGAAGCAAATGAAAGAGAATCTATTTCTCTATCTCATTTGCTGAAGGGAAAAGACCAGTACACTGGAGGCTCTATAGCATGTCCCCTGTTTATGAAGGACATAGCTAAGTCAATAGTTGCTGCTGGAAAGTCTTTGCAGCTCATCCGTCATGTTTATGAAACATTGTCTCCTGCATCAGAAAAACAATATGGTGATGAGTTTAATGGTAGTGCTGATTATGGAGGAAGTTTGGCAAGGCTATCCTTGTCAGAAATCTTTTGTTTGTCATTGGCAGCTCTAATTGGTGATGGTGATCGCATATCTAGATACTTCTGGAAACATGACCACTATCAACTTGAGACGGATTCCTTATTCAAGTCCCACACAAACAAATTTGAAGTAACAAATGGCATTGGTGATTCAGCATGTAAAGAAAAACATTGGTATAGTTTATTGGTCGATGCATTGGCGCTGAAAAGAAGTGTCTGTTTGAAGTCTGGACACAAGGATGCGAATAAGCTCATTGGTGAAAGAGAAAAGAATATTACATTTGATATGAAAAATTGTTTATGCTCCTTGGAATCGTTCCACCCTGAAAATCCAGTTATGACTGTGTGTACAACAATCCTGAAAGATAACACAAATGTTTGGAAAAGATTGAACCTGTCTAGATGTTTCAACTTGCCCCCTTTAAATGATGAGAGTTTATTGAAGGCAATATTTGGTGATGAGGACGCATCCTGTTCTGAAACAAAGGGGACAGATTTTACTTTTGGTTTCCAGTTTGATAAATACGAACACGTTCATTTGCAAAAGGAAGCAAAACTGATCGAGACATTGTTTCCTTTTCCCACAATTCTCCCCGAGTTCCGGGTATTTCTCCTTTTGTGATTTAATTATGCGCTGGAGCTTGTAGCTGTTACAACTTGGGTTTCTTTCAATATTAATTTCATTATTGGCACAGGATGATCTCCATATTTCAGATCTCTTACCCTTCCAGAAGAATAGCACTCTTCCATCAAGGGTTCTAAGCTGGATGTCAAATACTGTGCCAAGGACAATGCCACTTATGATGGTCATTATGGAAGAATGCCTTGTTGTATATCTAAGACAGCAGGTAGATCTCTGAATCTCTTAAACCGGGCTTAAGATTTATACTGTCTGTGGTTGATATTTAGATATTATCAATTGAACATAAGTACTGTAGGTGGACCACATTGGCAAGCGTGTTTTGTCAAAGTTGATGAACGAATGGAGATTGATGGATGAACTAGCTGTCTTACGTGCTATTTATTTATTAGGATCAGGTATTTGTTAAGCATACTATTATGCGATCATGATTTCTTCTTGTCAGTTTGTTTGCATTCTGTTAGTAATAACACATGTTTTCAGGCGATCTGCTGCAGCATTTTTTTACTGTAATTTTTAATAAACTGGACAAGGGAGAAACGTGGGATGATGATTTTGAGTTAAATACTATATTACAGGTGCAGTTTTTTTTATCTTTATTTTTCCATGTATATCATTATTTATTCTTCCCAAAAGTGTCACTCCCCCAATTGGACCATCTTGTTTGCATAATCTAAATTTACTGAATAGTCTCTCATGGTTTTGATAAGTGATAGTAAAAATGCAACCTAACGTTTCTGAGGTATGTTATGGACCAGAACAATGAAACCCTTTTCTTAACGATGTTGAGTCCCAAATTCCCAATCTTAGTTCTTTTCTTCCGAGTGTAATGTTTACTGTACATGCCAGAGGGTTGTGCAAGTTGAAGATTAGTCTGTATGTTGTTTCAGGAATCTGTAAGAAACTCCTCTGATGGTATGCTACTAAGTGCACCAGATTCTTTGGTGGTGTCAATTGTCAAAACTAATTCTTTGGATGGTGACGAGCATTCTAATTTAGTGAAACCACCGTCGACCCCACATAAAAGCTCTGCACATGGCTTTGGAATGGATGGGCTTGATTCACTTAAATTTACATACAAGGTTTTCCCACAAAGGGTTTTCAATTTATTTTTATGCCTCGTCTCTTACTCTGAATTGCATCTAATGTGTTCAAATTTAATTTGACTGTTCAGGTATCTTGGCCACTTGAACTTATTGCCAACACAGAGGCAATTAAAAAGTATAATCAGGTCATTCTTCTCAACTTTTGTTTAATCCACGTGTAATTTTGTTTTTGTTCAAGTTTCTTTATGTTGTCAATTGTATGTTTCATTTATATAGGTGACAGGGTTCTTGTTAAAGGTTAAGCGAGCAAAGTTTGTTCTCGACAAAACTAGGCGTTGGATGTGGAAGGTTCTTTCCTATATTTCTACTTTATGTTTGATCCACATTATTTTTCTTTTCTGGGGTTGTTTCTTGCTTACAGTGCAAATAAATCAATCGCAATTTGTATGATCAATCATGATGAGTACATTTCAAGTGTGTTTAACTTTAATGGCTATTCTCTCTTCAGGGCAAAGGCACTGTTGTAAACAATTGTAAGCGCCACTGGCTGGTAGAACAGAAACTCCTCCATTTTGTGGATGCCTTTCACCAATATGTAATGGACAGAGTAAGGATTTCACCTTGATTGAAATTACCTATTTGGCTGGCACTCCTTTAAGCCTTGGAATCTTTTGGGCATTAGCTTAGCACGTTGCACTGTGATGCACTCAGGGATTTCAAACCAAAAATTTGTCCATTGAACCACAGTTCTATTTATTTATTTACTTTATAATCATATTTCAATTTATCCTTCTTTTTCTTTTTTCTAATTGAAGCTGAATAATTAAAAAAATCTATGCTTAACATTCTTATTATACATGTTTGTTGTAAACCTTATGATTGATCAAACGATACCAGGTTGTGAATTTTTAACCAAGGTTCTTTTTGCAGGTCTATCATAGTGCATGGCGAGAACTCTGTGAAGGTATGGCAGCTGCACAATCTTTGGATGGGGTTATAGAGGTGCATGAGGCATACTTGCTGTCGATTCATAGACAGTGCTTTGTGGTTCCAGATAAGCTGGTCGGTATTTTACTCTACATTTCTTCTTATGTGCTGTGCTGCCTCGTTATAATTAATCGTTGAAATGGTTTTAATTCTCTCATTTGAAACAGTGGGCTCTAATTGCTAGCCGAATCAATGTTATCCTTGGGTTGGCCCTAGATTTTTACTCTGTGCAGCAAACTTTGAGTAGTGGTGGAGCTGTTTCCGCAATTAAGGCTCGGTGTGAAATGGAGGTCGACCGTATTGAGAAACAATTTGATGATTGCATCGCTTTCCTCCTCAGAGTGAGTTTATACCCTCCTTTATTTTCTCCCCTTACAATTGAAATGTTAAAAAAGTTAATGAAAACGAGAAAGCTAGGTGTCTTTATGTAAAACCCCATTATTTGATAAGCCAAACTTTAATCGATGGATTATGGTGAACTTCCCTATTACATATTAATACAGTAGATAATATGTTTACGTTATACACATAAATATTGTAGGTGGTCATGTTTAATATGCTAGCGTAATGCTCGATGCAGGTCTTGTCGTTCAATCTAAATGTGGGACACTTCCCTCACTTGGCAGATTTGGTTACGAGAATAAACTATAGCTACTTCTACATGTCTGATAGCGGAAACTTGAGAACTGCCCCCAGCTCTGAAACCGTATCTTCCAGACTTGGGAAGACATTTATGGGGAGAACGGATTAATTTTTAACATCTTTTCTGATATTTCCTCCAAGGCTGGTTAATCCAGGTGCTTTGCCTTCATTTTCTGGAATTAGTTTCAGTGATGTTACTAGTGCCGCAGAACCTTCTGTTTGGAGATTGTTTGTCAACACTTGGTGCCTTTACTGCACATTGTTATATGGTACAGCTCTTCAACGTGGCGAATTTCTTTGCAGTCACCACGTTGTACTGTGGTTTTGTTCAGCATAGGCTGGCTCCTTTGGGACCGCAAACGTGGGCAGATCACTTTTCCATGAAATCTAGGGTTGAAATTTAACTCAGATTTTAAGAAGTGTTTCAGTCTAAATGACTTGGCGATGCCATGATCCAACAGAAGTAAGTGCAGTACATCTCATCTTCAAGAATCTAAGAATGGGCTGAATGTATCTTCCTTGAAAGCCCCAAATTTTCATGGTTAATTCTGCAGTGTTCTATCTATCATGTTCATGGAAGAATGAATCATGGGGCTGGAAACCTGGGAACATGCTTCCTTCAACTTAACCTTTTGCTTTTCTTGTGGTGTTTGCCGTGTGAAATATGTGTTCTCTAAGTGAGTGCCTTTGCTAATCCAAATAGTTTTGGATTTTTTTGGGCTTTTGGCCCCACTCTTGTAATTCTGTAAAGCAAACGAGTCTTGGAAATTTCTGCTATCTACAGTAGTTTTCGTTCGTTCCTTTTTTTCTTTTTGTAAATTAAAAATATATATATATATATATATATATTTAAAAATACGTAAAGCCCCAAATAATAATAATAAAAATCATAACAATATGTATTGAAAAAAATCAATAGAATTGAGTGGAAATTGAGCTTTGGCCAAGTTATTTTATTTTATCATTAGTTTTTCAAAGGAAAACTCATTAGGTTGACCACTAATGGGCTTGTACACATGAACCTAAATGGGCTGAGGTACCGATCTTGCTGGAACTGGGCCGGCCTAGGATTGGACGTCTTGTTTGGAATTCCTTTAAAAGCGCTTCCCTTCATATTTTCCCGCTATATTCCCAGTTCCCACGCTTTCTTCTTCTCCCGCTTTCCCCTATCGTGAATGCACGGAAGGAAGAGGAACAGCCTTTGAGATGGAGGATGTCACGATTCTCACCATTGCTGAGCTAATCCAACGCGGTCTTCCTCTCTCTGGAACTTCCAATATTCATCAATCTTCTTCCTGCAATTCACTCCCGATAGATTTGTTTCAATCAAATCCAAGGCCTGTTCCATCAACCTTCTCATCTCCTGCGGAATCGAATCCTAGCCCTAAAGTTCTTGCTTCTCTGAAACATCCAGCAATCATCATTGGAACCCTGAATCTTCCTACCGATGCTTGCGGGCCGTCCAACTTAAAGTCTTCCTGTCGATGTCCCAGCAACAATTGCTTTCAGTTCACTGATGGTTCGGGTACTATTTGCTGTGATATACTTGATATCGACATTCGAGTGATCGGAAATGAAATTCGGGTCTTATCTTGGAATTTCATACCGTTGAGAAGAGCCGGCGGTTTCTTGGAAATTATAAAATGGGACTTTCTTTCCCCGGGCAGGGCACTTCCTCAATGCCCCGACGTCGATCCAGTTCTCTTGGATATAGGTGCTTACCCTGCTTCTAACGATAAGTTAAAGCTTCGGCACTGCCTTTGTGGTGTATTAGAGTCAGTTGGTCCAGTTACTATTGTTCCGTGTACAGTAGGCCTGAGAAATTTGCAGAGCTGCAGGGAGTCCGATTCAACCGCGGGCTTGAAAAATATTCGAGGATTTATGGCTCAAATCATGATCTGTGAGTGTCGGTCATGTACTTCTAGGGAGCCGATGAGTTTACCTGACGATTCAGTTCGAGTACTTAATACTCATTCATTTGTCAAACCGACGGTTGTGTATCTTTGCGGCTCAGCGTCATCTTGGCACCCTGTTCTAACGAAATTTGTGGGAAGAGCCTTAACTTTTGGGGGTTTGAAAAAGAAGAAGGTCTCCATCGGTAAGGCCGAGTCCTGTTTGATGTATATCAGCACGGAGAACTCTTCTCTCCATCTATCTAGGTTATCTCGAATAAGGCTTCCATGTAAGACAAATGCCATCAAAGGGAAGGGAGAATGTGGATCATACACGGGTATAATTAATGGAGTATATATGCAAGGAATGCTTCTTGAGCTTGAGAACGGAGTCTGGCTTTTGTTGACCGATCATTTCCTTTCTCCACCTCATAGTCTTAGGGCGGGCGCCATTGTAAGTCATTCCTAACGTTCAATTTAAGGCAATTGGTTGCAGGCATGCTTTTCGTAATGCTATTCAATTTTTGCTTTTCTGTAGATATCTGTGCGGAATGTCCACTTTGTGAATCCTAAATTTCCTTGGTCGAAATTGCTTATACTTGGTGCTTGTGTCAAAACTAGCATCTTCGTGCAGCAATTTTCTCCATTGGAAACCAAGTGAGTAGCTTTATCTATTTTTATCTTCATCATTTCTGTTTGTCTGATCTGTTACGGATTGCGTTTTGTGCCGAATCATGGAAATTAATGTCTGTAATTCGGTTTTTTAGTGTCCTATTTACCTTTGGTTTTTCGTTTATACCCTCTGCTTTTATTCGTAATATTGATTATTTTGCAACCACGGTTTGCCTTCTCATTATTTCCACCCTCCAAGGTTCATTTATTCACAATGGAAATGCTACTTTAAAATATTTGTTTGCAACGCATTCCCTTTGGATCACCAAATTTGCACTGGATACGTGAGACTTCTGCAGGTGTCACGTCCTTTCACAGTCAAGGTCTATGCTGGGGAAGTTTATCGACACCTTACCTTTTTCGGCTAGACTATGGTATTCAGTTCTTTCTGTTCTATATAGCCTAGAAGCACGTTGATTTCTGTCTAGGTGACTTATTCGACTGGATGATTTGTTTCAGGGTATTGCTTCTTATTTCGTCTTTCCGGAAAATGTTTGCTGGTGTTTTATCAGAAAAAGAAATTTTGGGATCAAAACATGTAATATTCTTTCACTGAATTCACGCACTTTGCTCCCAGACTGTTGCCCTTTTATGTTAAAACGAACTTCCCTCGTGAGCTCATTTTGTTGGTGCAAGGTGTTTATCAGAAAGAAGGACTGGTTCAAATGTATGCTAAATCGCATTTACCTTCATCTATTTCCCGATATCAGGTAAGCAAATTATTTTTGTTCCATGATGAATGAATGATCTCTTTGTCTTTGTAACTCTTTGATACCATTCGCTATTCTTTGTTTCTACTGGCAGCATGGATCAATGATGAAGCTGTACGAGCATGATTCATGTGGCTGTGGTAGTGAACCGTGGAACATTAGCCTTGAAACTGTAAGTTTAGGTTCAATGTGTCTTTCTTTGTTCGTTGTCTGAATTAGTTTGTCTTTAGGGTCACATCACATACGATTTCCTGCTTCTTGGTTTCAGGTGGTACCTCTCTCTCTTTTAAGTTTCTATTGTAATTTTACGTGTTTGAGGGCCATAATGTTGAAAAACAAAAGAGTTATTATGTACGAATACAACCAGCTTGATCACTTCAGACTTCTATCATGTGGAGGTAGATCTTCTCATCAGACAACTAGGAAAATTTATCGTAGTGAAGACATTGGCTTTGTTCTGGTTGGCAGTCTGAAGGTTGGTAAATTGTCTTGATTCTTTTCATCTCAAATGTAAATTTCAAAGCCGAGTACCTATAGTGTCATAAACGAGGTTTTAGATTCTTAACTAGGATGAAATGAAGGCTCCGTATGCAAATTTGAAATTGATTTTGCATATATCAGTGTTCATTCCGTTTCTGCAGTAAAGTAACCGTTTTTTTTTTTTTTTTTTGGGTGTTATGTTCTTATTGTGATAATTTTTTCTACGTTCAGATAGGTTTTTCTTTTTTGAAATGTACATTAATGCAAAATGTGTTGTTAAATATAGTTTTGGTGAAACTATGCACTTCCGCCTATCTAATTAAGCAGTGATTATGCAGATTTCCACGTATTCTGGAAGATTGCAGTTGGTTGATGCAACTGGAGGTATTGATGCTACGGTACCTGATCTTCCGTCAACTTGGAATGTCAATAGCATATATGAGGTAAGTTTTGTGGTCGGTTTTAGCTGCTTATGGTTGGTGATTGTCGTTTGTGCCTATGATGATTTTAGATTTCTTGCAGTGACCTCTGTCCATTTTGGTCTTTCAGGTAACAAAATATATTGTGGTCATTGAAGGCATTCCACAAATGGATAAGTCTTTGACCAATCAGTCATTCTCATGCCGCAGTTTTTTTCAGAGCATCTCGTTGGAAAGAGATCTTGGCATAGCAATTTATGTTTATTTTCAATACAGAAATGCAACCTGCAAAAACCTTCCCTCATATTCTTGCGTTGAAAATGGGTCTGATCTTGAGATATTCGAAGGTGGAACTTATCACCTTCTAGAAGTAACACACAAGTTTCCTATGTTACGAAAGGTAGAGTCCAATATCTTTTTTTCATTTGAGGCTTTTTTATACTTCTAATTAAGGCTTCTTTTCTGTCACTCAAAAGGACACTGCTTTACTTCTCAAATATCCAATTGAAAAGTTTTTCTTTAAAAAATTTATCTTTTCTCCTCTATCATTGTTTCTATAATTTATAGCTCATATGGTATTGACAATGTTAATAAGACTATGAACAGAAGAAAAGAGAAGATTTAGTTGTGGCATTAGTTGTTCCATTTAAAAGTTATATCCCTCAATTTGTCTTGGTAAATGTTTTTATGCGCATCTTCCTAGTTTCCAGGCAAACATTTGGCACCAAACACATCAAGCATGTTCGTTGAGGCTGTCCTCCATCCTTGGAATTTATTTCTTACTGAGAGAGATAAAAAATATTCAACAAAGGCTTCAATGAAGCAGCTGAGGGAAGATACTGGAACTGCAAATGATCAGAAATATGTTGATAAGAGACTTAAAATTGGCCATCCATCTGGGAGGCTTGAAGGCCCAGATATGGTATGTGACTTTGATGAGTCTAGCTGTAGGCTTAATGGTCGTTGCACTTGTTACAAAGGATCTAATGAGGAACAGAAATGCTGCAACTTGAGCCATCACAGAATTTCTTGTGCAGCTACGGTTAGGAGTTCAGATCATAGTAGCCAATACATGTTAGGTTTCTTATACAACACAAAAAGCAAATCAAGTAGTAATGATGGTTCCAGAGTTGGTGCTCAACNGATGCTTAATTCTCCCCGTTAACATTATTCTTCATACTGTGAAAATGCCTCTGACACTGCATGTGTTCATGAATAAATCTCCTGCATGTTAGTCCTCTTCGTTGACTTTTTTTTTTTTTTTTTTTTTTTTTTTTTTTTTTTTTTTTTTTTTTTTTTTTTTTTTTTTTTTTTTTNAGCCAATACATGTTAGGTTTCTTATACAACACAAAAAGCAAATCAAGTAGTAATGATGGTTCCAGAGTTGGTGCTCAACAGATTTTGTTAGAGATTCAACCTGATAGTCTTTTGAAATATCAGGTGTGTATTATCATTGCACAATTATTACCTTCTTGCATACAGATTACTTTTTCTTGACCTTTTCTATTAGTATAAAGGCAATAATATGCTTTCATCAACATTTCAGTTCCTGCAGATTGGCAATTACTACATCACAAAACGTAATAAAGATCATTCTTTATTCAACATAGAGGAATGCAATTATGTCAACAGCCAAAACTTTGTTATAACCTCAAGTACTCATTTATGGAGCATCTCATTCACTTTTGATAATGATATCCTCCATAGCATTGAATCGAACGACACTCAGTTCAATGACTTTCCCATCTGTGATGGTGGAGTGATTTCAGAAGATCAAATTGATTTGCATAATGGATCCTTTTCGGATATCCATCTTCATATTCCTTCAAATGCAAAAGATATTCTGGTGTTTGATCTTGAAAAACAGGAAGAAAATTCAAACCAACCAATTTTAAGACCTGAAGAGATCGGCAAAATTTCTCCCTGCTATAGAGATGTGACATCGTCGGACATGCATGCCTCTGTTATCCATGGATCTGACTGTCTGTTTCCTGAAGGAAACTTATCCTCTGCGGAAGGTCATGTTGTTGCAGTGCATGATCTTCATCAAAGTTGCATTGATTCTGATTTAAAATGTCAAAGTATTAAAGAAGGTAGCCAGTGCAGATTCTTTGTGCGTTCCAAAAGCACTTGTATTCATCTTCTGGTGGAGGACCAAATTGTATGTCTCGCTGTATCATGCTCTCTGCACTTTGTTTTCCTATATTATGTACAATCTACACTTCAATGCCAAATGTTCTTTGGGTTTTGATTTTCCAGGTGAAAATTTTTGGTTATCTGAAGAATCATGCTTTACCTGTTGGATTTGGACCTGGTGTGAGAGCAACCTTCCATCGAGTTCTAGAACTTGGGTATTGTACAAATTTATATTCATGTTCCTCCACTGGTGATGCTTAATTCTCCCCGTTAACATTATTCTTCATACTGTGAAAATGCCTCTGACACTGCATGTGTTCATGAATAAATCTCCTGCATGTTAGTCCTCTTCGTTGACTTTTTTTTTTTTTTTTTTTT
>NC_036643.1:756831-762459 GCF_002806865.2 Cucurbita pepo subsp. pepo
TTTTTTTTTTTTTTTTTTTTTTTTTTTTTTTTTTTTTTTTTTTTTTTTTTTTTTTTTTTTTTCTGGTACTTTCTAATAATGGGAGTGGGTATTTTGTGAGAAGTGAACCATAAAATCCCCCTCATTTTGTCTATCTTCTGACTACGCCATCAAAAAGTGTCTTCTGGTATGACGTGATAAAATCTTCCATTGCTACATGATAAAAGATTGTTTTCTAACAGATACACCATTATGGTTAAATTGAAGGACTGCATTATAAGGGTCGCGATCTAGATTCATAAACCACCTTTGCTTCACATCTTGATGTATCAGGGTTTTTACTGAACTGACCTTTAACGTTGTTGTATTTGGAGTTTGTTCTCTACATCACTAATTTACTATAAGTTCTTGATGCACAAAGCATTATCGTTTCTTTCTCTCTTTCGTACCATTTTTCCACCCTTTAGTTGTTTGGTCATTGTGATTTGTCAACTTTGTAGCTTTTTTCGGAGGGGGTGCAGTGTGGATGTTGAAATAATTGAAAAATATTCTGTAGCTACATGTTCTCAATTTTCAATATACTGTCTATCTCGACTTGTGTTATGATCTCTATATCTTGCTTGCATCTTGTCATAATATAGTTCTTTTCTTCTTTCTGATTACTGAGTTATTTTGAATACCGTTTCTCAAACGTGATAGTTATTTTTGGTTTTGCAGGGATCTACGGAGATTGATGTGGACTCCGCTATCTTTCATAGATATCATTTCTTTCAGTGTACTTGATCATTCATTTATTGAGAAGAATCCCGACTCTATCTCATATTCAGACACTATTTCTTTGCAACTATTTTCTGAATTGATTCACTCCTCCCATTGCGAGTTAACAAAGTTCCGTTGCAGAGTAAGCTCGGCAGCACTATTTCTCATGAGATTTGTTGCTTTAGAACCGCCTCTTTTCATTTTCCACTAATATCATAATGTTCCAGATCAATTATGTAAATCATTGTCTCAGCTTATCCTATGAAGAATGTATGATCACAGCTTCATTGTAGTTTTTTTTAATTTTTTAATCTTTGAACAGGTTGTTGCTGTCAATTTTCTAGTCCTGGAGAAGAACATTGATCACGTCAATTTGCAAGATGAAATGTCTCAAAGGCAACCTCTTGTAAAGATTCCTCTTGCTGGATTCATATTGGGTCAGTTCCATATCTTCTAGGAAATATCAATATCATGCAACTCTGAAATTTAGTAGGTCTCATTCTGGTGAAGCTATTCGCTGATCAAACTTATATTTCACAGACCTTTGCAATTGGAAATTGGTATAATTTAACAATGTTTGGGTCACATAGTTTTACCTTCCATTCTGATTTTTATCTCTGTGGAGAAATCTTGCTAATTCTTTTAATAATTATTCTATCTGCTGAAATTTTCATGCACAGATGATGGTTCATCCAGATGCAACTGCTGGACCAGTGGTGAAAGAGCAGCAGCCTTGTTGCGGCTGCACGATCCACTTCCACATTTAGCTTTTAAGAACATTGACTGGACATTAAAATGGACTGGGATGACTCGTAACTCCCGCGCCACTGCAAACTATCATCTGGGCAGGGTTCTGAAGAACCATGGTAGAATTATTGTGAGAAGTTGCGGGTCAATCCTCGATTCTTATCAAGACCTTGATATTTCTCTTGCTTCGGATGATACTCTCAGCAGTGCAGATGAGAGTCTTCTCAAGTTCATATTAGTGAATTCATGCCTTGGTGCCATTTGGGTGAGTTTATATCCCATTGCTCCATGAACTCAAAAATTATCAATTGCCTTGACGTGGTAAAGCGTCTTCTTTACTTGGCCAGGGATTGTATAATATGTTTTGCACTTTTGTAGACTCTCATTGGGAATCAGTTGGATTCAGATGCTGTTGGAAGTCTGTTAAAGGAATACATGATGGAACCAGGGTTGATGCAGTCACAAAATATATGGGTGACGGATGTTTATTGTACAAATGCTCTTAATGAGGCCAGGAATGCTCTCCTTGAACTGGCGAACAGTTGATGGTCTTATTTGTCTGCAACCAGAACAGCAGGTATAGCATGACTTTATTCTTTCCCCGCCATTTTTTTCCATATCATTATATCCATACATTTTTTTAATTTGTTTCATTCCCTATATGATTATTTCCAAATATTTCCTTACATGCAATGCCTTTCACATTGTAATATGATTTTATTTCCGTCTCATTACAAGACATTACATGTATTTATATTTCTTGTACCTTTTTATTTCATATATATGTAGCCGTTTGTTCGATCGATATTTCTTTTATTACTCTAATCTGTTGGTCGGTTAAGACGATATTTTGTTCAGTCATCCTGCTTTATGTGCTCACTAGTCTAATATTTGTTTCTTTCAAGATTTTGTTCATGAAATTCTTGTGGATGGGGTTTTCTGACCACGGGTTTATTTATTCTGCATAGGCCATTAATACTGACCATAATGTACTCTCTTAATATGCTTTTTCCAGGATTTCCAATACTTAAAATGAAGAATGCGGAGTCATCTCTGCAAAACCGAATAATTCCCTCATGGTATTGGTACCAAGGACCTTGGTGCCTGTCGGTCAGTGTCCATCTTATAACTTAATGACCTTGTTCGTTTTTTTCCTTGCTACTGATTAGTAAAACACTAACAACTAACCGATGGCCAAATAATCAATCCCCTCATATTTTATAAGTTCTTGATCATACATTAGTTGTTAGGACATTGCATTCCCTGTTCGTAATTGTCATTTTTTTATTTTTTTTTATCAAGTTACATATTTTGATATTACTAAACATGCTTTTCGTTTCCAAGTCTGTAGATCTTAATATTTTTCTGACTTCTAAGTGATATAAAAGTAATGAACTTCAAATGGCCTAGGAATTAGAGTTCACTTAAGATGAAGCCCCAAGCAGTTTCTGTTCTTATAGTTTGTCGCTTATACCAAATACAGACCAATGTATCAAAGAAAGTTCAAATAGAGTTCAAATATTTTAGTAATTTTACCATGTGTATAACCTATCAGTCTGTGCAATGCCTTACATATGCTTCTGCACTCTTTTGGTTGGATTGGAAAATGTAGAGCAGTAAATATAATGAGTTTCAGTTTGCCTATTGCAGGGAATTGCTCCTGTAAGCCATTTCCGCTATGACCGGCCGTTAGCCGAGTTAGTGGCTCTAAATTGAGTTCAAATAACACACTTGAGTTGTCAAGTGCAGCACGCCAATAAAATAGCGAAGGCCACTTGATGTTCTTGCAGTCAAGTCCATGTAGGCCTTGCTCTTAGGCCAATGGCAATGCCTGCAATATTTGAGAGGAACATCGCTATGGCCATAACCAGAATACTGAATTAATGTATGGGTATTAATAATTGGAGTTTCGCTGTATTTAGAACTGTGATGACCGACCAGCCATACTGTCTTGAAAAGGACGGATCGTCTGTCCTTGTGTTGAGTTTGAAACAATAAGAGCTCCCACCAACACAAATTTGAGGTTGATGAGCCTGCACAGGAGAAGGAGCGAGCTACCTCCACAATTGAGGTTTGTATGAGTTTATGTTTATTTAGATGTTTTAATAAAGTATATTTTCCTAATTGAATACATATTAAATTAGTATTAAATGTAATGTAAATTTGAATTGAAGAAAACCCATCAATTTTGGTGGGAATAAAAGAACGTCTAAGATGTCCTTTGGACTATGGAATTGGTCTAGAAATGTGAAAATAGTATTATTTAGAATCTGTCCCTCTGCCTAAATTATGTAGAAGGTAACTAATACCATATATCTTCACGATTTTATTCTATTTTCTCTCTTATTCTGTTCCTTTTCTTTTGAATGTTGGGAAGATAGAGGGAAAATAACTTCTTTTTCCTCCTTTACTTTTTAAAATAAATTATATATATATATATAGTTTTCTCTAACCAAGCATAGCATGGAGTTGAATATGAACTAGAGACCAAGACCACATTCTCAAATACATTTTTAACGTTCTGTATGTGAATATTTGAATTATATTCTAAAAGAATATTTAAATTACTTTAACTAACTTAGGTCCTGAAAATGATTTCTTATGTCGTTTTTTCATTATAAGTGTTACACTTGTCAAAGAATTGTGTTCTATGGTTGCCCTTCATTTTTCTTTTTAACAAACATCTTGGTTACTAGAAAAGTTCAATTATTGTTTGTTAATGCATAGTAAAAATGTAACCCTTTCCTTTTCCATTTCTTTCTAAAAATGCAATATTTGTTTAAAAAAGAAGGAGAAAGAAAAATCCTCGAGAGGCAGGTCCAAACAAAGCAAAAACAAGCTTATTCATCACATCGTTAATATTGGGTAGTAATAAAAAGAGATAGAAAAAGGCAAATAAAGCGGCGCCGCATTACTTTATATGAGTGGGAATCATTGTTCCACCATTTCCACTTTCACCCTCACTATTCCTATGCCAACCGCCCCTTCCTTAACTAATCTTTTTTAAACATGTATTTATATCACCCTCACTTTCTCCTTCTTGATTTGGTCTTTTATCTTAAAGTACTAAAAAGAAAGTAACAGCCTATGAAGTCTTTATTTTTTTTATTGTTGTTTTCCATCACGAGTTACTTAACTTGGAATATTAACCAAAATTAATATACCAAACAACCATTGTGGGTGAAAGTAAATAACAATTAGGTGAAATGCACCCATTTTACCTTTTTTTTATTTTTATTTTTATTATTATTATTATTATTATTATTATTATTATTATTATTATTTTATCATAGAGGTGGATAACCCAAATAGATGTGAATAATTATAATCTAAATAAAAGCGATCTTGGGTATAAGATGACTAAGACAAATTTAAAGAAAATTAAAGTTATTACTATACTACTAACAAGGTGTTAGACCCAAATCGGGTGTATGGCATCAAAGCCAAACACCAAGTGGTGTGCCATCAAGAACACTCAGTCCCAAAAGAGGTGGACATAAGGCGGTGTGCTAGCGAGGACACTAGACTCCGATTGGGGGTAGATTATGAGATCTCACATCGATTGGAGAGAGAAACGAGTGTCAACGAGAATGTTAGGCCCCGAAATGGGTGGATTATGAGATCTCATATCAATTGGAGAGAGGAACGAGTGTTAACGAGGACGTTGGGCCCCGAAGGGAGTTAGATTATGAGATCTCACATCGGTTAGAGAGGGAAACAAAACATCATTATAAGAGTGTGGAAACTTTTCTCTAATAAACACATTTTAGATCCTTGAGGGGAAGTCCGTCTAAAAAGAACAATATCTGTTAGCAGTAGATTTGGACTCTCTCACCAAAAAAAAATAAAAAAAAAATCTTAATCTACTTCATATAAGAACATGGATTTAATTTGAAACTTCTTTTTGAAGTACAAAAAAATAAAATAATAATAATAATAATAATAATAAAAGGCTAAGGCTTTATTTTATTTCAACATAATTTTTGCATGGTTTGCATGAGCCAATGACAACCAAAAGAGAGTACACAAAAAGCAATACTGCGCACTTGCAAGTGCATGTCCACGTGCCATTTAGTGGTTGGTCACCTGTGTTTCACCAAGTTGCAAATTCAAAAAAAAAAAAAAAAAAAAAAAAAAAAAAAA
>NC_036643.1:762492-832599 GCF_002806865.2 Cucurbita pepo subsp. pepo
AAAAAAAAAAAAAAAAAAAAAAAAAAAAAAAAAAAAAAAAAAAAAAAAAAAAAAAAAAAAAAAAAAAAAAAAAAAAAAAAAAAAAAAAAAAAAAAGATTTTTCCTATTCTAAGCCTAATGAGCAAAGAATAAATAGTGACCATTTGCGTTGATGACAGGCTGTGGAGCACACGGCTCGGCTTTTCGAAAAGAGCCGCCGGGAATTTTGATCCCTAATCCCTAATCCCTCCCCCTTTTTCTTCATTTCTAATTTCCACTAATTCCACATAAATTTAGAATTTAACCAAACATTATTAAATCCATAAATTCCACATTTACATATTAGCCCCTTTCATTTTTAATGAAATCCCGGATTTTCCGAAAACGTCGTCGTCATGTACTCTCTCACCTCCCTCGCTACAACGCCCCTCATCGCTTCCCAGAATCCCGCCGGCATACTCTCCCTCCTGCTGTCGGACTCCACCGCCACGTCACCTCCCGCATCCATTCCCGGAGTGGCCAGAGTTAGCTCGGTCAATGGGTCGTCATTGACGCCCACCAACGAACCCCCACCCACGTCCGAAGTGCGATTACCGGCGGATTTTCTGTCGTTTCTGACTCGGCGTTTGAGAGTGGAATTCCAGTGGTTTTTGACGGCATTATCGGTTCGCCCAGGGAGGAGGCGAGCAATGGTGGCCCACCGGTTGCCGTAGCGGGCATGGGCAGCGATGATGGCGTCATCCTCCGCCTGGGAGAAAGGGTGGTGCTCGACGCCGGGACAGAGCTGGTTACACCAACGGAGCCGGCAGGATTTTCCAGAGCGGCCCTTTACGTATCTACTAATTAAAGACCAATTTCTAGGGCCATAGCGCTCGACAAGTCGGGTCAGGACCCGATCCTCTTCGGCGCTCCATGGGCCTTTGATTTTATCAGGGACGGCGGAGTTAACCGGCGAGGGCTTGCCGGAGTGAGAGGAATCGGAGGAAGAGGAGTCGGAGGTGGAAGAGGAATAAGAGGAATTTTGAATGTCCATCGGCGGAGTGAGGAAAACGAGTACGGAAATATGGCAAAGGGAGAGCACAGAGAGAAGCAATGCAATGTGTTGGGGATTTATATACCAACAACAATGAGAAGGTTACTTCTCGGAAAGTGGCTTTTTGTAAGGTTGGTGGGCGGGCAACCAATTTGACCCGACCCGTTACTGTTTCGGGTTTTTTTCTTTTCTTTTTCTTTTTCTTTTTCTTTTTCTTTTTCTTTTTTTAACACAAAATTAATTTTCTAGATTCCTCTTTAATCTCCACTTCATTCATGCTTCTCAATCAAGGATTTAAAGAGATAAATGGAAAGGAGACGCGTTTTAATTTTAGAATATACACTTTTCTTTACTCCTCAATCAAATTCTACAAACTTAAATTATAAGTTTGTTCCTAAACCTTATTTTAAATAATAGATTCCCAAATTAAATTCATTTATTGCCAAATAAATATGATATGATTATATGTTTTTCTCTAGAATAGAGTGAATTATACTCTTCCATCATATAATAATTAAAAATATAATATAAAATTATATTAGATTTTACGGGTCGGGTCAACATGATTTCTTCATATCATCACAATCTAGCAAAGGTCTTGTGTGAAATGAATAAAAAGAAAGCAAATATTTGCCACGTCATTATATACATATAAAATATTAAATCCATGTGTGCAGTTTAATGTTTACAAATTTTTAATTGAAATTTAAAGTACATGTAGCAACCTATGTGCTTGTAGACGACAATGGGTCAAAGACTAGGTGGATGTCCCATGAATGCCGGTTTCATGGATTCAATTATTTTTAGAATTTTGGATTATTGCATTACAATTAATAGTTTATTATGTATACATGTTGTAATATAATAAATATTTTTTCTTGCTTACAAATTATTAATTAAATAATGTTAGAAAGAAACTCATAAATAAGCAGTAGAGATATATTAGTAGCAGTAGAAGGGAGAATAATTATTAGATTATTAAACAACATGTTGCACCTTAATTAAAGCTTCTAATTAACTTTATTGGACAAGAAATCGGCGAAATATAAAATAGACTATGATCATAAGTTATTATTAAGTGTGTTCCATTTCATGTGGAGGAATTAAGCACATGACAGTGAGCCCAAACTTGTTTAACCAGAATTTTTAAATAAATAAATTCAAACGGCAAAGTGGGTCCGTGCCTTTTTGACTGATTTGGCCCAATGCAGCCAATCAAGGAGCGTCACTATGTTTAATCAACGGCTGAGATTTACCTTGCTTTCAACGTTAAAATATCATATCACATCACATGTAGATTACATTAAATTAAATATTAAATTGCACTTTTTAATTTTTGTTGATTTCAATTTTTATTTATTTGGTTTAATGATTATTGCATTGCCATCAATAAGTTTAGGGGAAAATTATTAACCATGCAAGTTTCATAATGTTTTTAATTTTTTATTTCATTTAAATCATCGAAAACTAAAATTTTAAAAAATGAAAGAAAATAATTAAAGACTAAATGTAAAACTATGCCGTGAAAAGCTAAGACGACTATTTGTTTGTTTTCGTAATTTTTAATTTTGTGATAAATAAGTTACTGGATAAGAGGGCCCTTCTACAGCCTGTAAGAATCTCACGTGATTCGAGCTGCCCTTATTTGGTAGAAGGGTGTAGAGAGTGACAAACAACGACCAAAACTACGAATGAAATGTAAATGTAACGCACCTAGGGGATTATTTATCTATTGGCGTCATGCACAAAGGGGAGCCATGATTGTATTGGAGGGTGCCAGGTGGCAATATTTATGGCGTGACTGTGAGCAACCTTTAGCGGGAATCGGTTGGGCAGTTACACATACAGCTGGCTCCAAACGGATGAGAACAGAAGGTTTCACCGACTCGGGGATGAGCAGCGATTTTCAAACCCAGCTGTGACCGAATCCGCTGAATGGTCTGTTTGTCCTCAGACAGTGTTTAATTTTTTATTCTGTGTAGACTCTTGGACCGTTTCGTGCGTACACCACTTTGATGTCTTTCCATGATTGGAATCATTGAGCCGTTGGATCCATTGGGCCCACTGCGTTCCCCTCCATTGTTCGAGCCGGTCCCACTAGCTCGCATCATACCGCGTCCAAGTTGGTGATTTGTCCCACTCCTGTGGGCTCCAGACGATGTTTCATTTACTTGATGAAGATGGGCTCGCACGGGCTGCTCCAACGAGCCGAGAAGCCCAATTGTAATGGGCCATGCAAATGTGGGCCCATATTCGTCCCCGCTAGCTTGATATTTTGGTTTTGGAAGGAAAAACATTTTTGTTTCATTTTTTTTTTTTTAATCAGAGATTTTAAAAATAACAAAAGGACGGAATAAATAAATAGAATAGTAAAGAAAAAATGTGGGGTGAGAATAGGACAAGAAGGGAGACAAAGTAATTGAAGGGTGACACCATTTTACGTACTCTAGGGGCCACGTATACAGGTTTAAATTATAGCTTCATTTTCTCACCTTTCATTTTTTTTTTTTTTTATTGTTAAATTATAAACTTTATTAATTTCCTATTAAATTGATGAAGATATTATATTATCGATAAAGATTTAAAGATCTTAAGGTTCAATTAAAAAAAAAATTAAAATATAAATATAGAAACTTGAAAAGGAATTTAGCCTATATAAAATTATTTGACCAATTATTGACTTCATAACCTCATGAGTATTATATAAATAGTCTCATCATTATATCATGATTGGAAGGATTAAAAAACATAAAATATTCTGTTTGGTGCCAATTTGAATATACATATAACTGCTGAAGATTTGAGTTGCATCGAGCTTCAAACATTCAACTCAAATTAGTAATATTCATTTGAAATAACCCTTATAGCAAATTTATTTCCCAGAAAAAAGAAAAAGAAAAACCCTTACATGTGGAAAGAATTCCAATTTTTCTTTAGAAATGGCTATAAAAATATTTATATTTATAGAGAGGGAAGAAAAAAAATGTATTCTATTGAGATCTGACGAAGAAAATACTCAACTCGGGGCCGGGCGCCCCATCGGGATTAATCATATACAAAGCTTCCGAATCTTTGGATCCGACAACCCTCTCAAATCTGGCCCTCATGTACGTCAATTCCCCGTCTAAATTATCCTTCTCCGACGCCGGAGACGGCAGAACTCCGGCGCCCATGGAAACCCCTCTCAAGTGCTGCATGACATGAAGCTCATCATCGGATATTTGTTTCCGTCTAATGGAGTATCCAATTTTCCTTCCGTTGCAATAAACCGCCCACACGAATTCCTCCATTAGCTTCTTCTTGTGGGTCTTCGTCTCGCTCTCCAGCGCAATCCTCAGAATGTCCGACGCCATTTCCTTGTTCAGCGCCGCCGTGTGCATCGGCAATTCGATTATGAATATGGGAAGGCAATGAGGGTCCTCCTGAATCGCCAAGCTCACTCTGCCCTTACGGTACCCGAAGATTGTGCCCGTCGTGGCGTGGTCTTTCAAAAGGGGCTTTCTGGGTCGGCCCAGGAGAGCTACCATTTTGCAGCCGGAGCTCAACATCGGGAACAACTTGAACATTTTGAGAAGTCCTCCTCCTCCGCCGCCGCCGCCGGAAGAGGAGGATTTGGGGCGTTTGGAGGTGTGGCGGAGGAGGGAGAGGAAGACAGACTTGTCCATGAATGGGCTGGAGTGAAGAGATGGCATAATTAAATGGGTTATTTGTATTGAATTTGGGGGTTTTTGATTATTAAGAGAGGGGAAATGGGGGAAGGCATAAATAGGGGGCGGTTGGGGTATGGGGAAGTTGGCTGTTGGTCATTTTGGTTGGGCTTCTGTGTGTCATTTGGAATCTTGCGAGTGGGAAAGGGAAAAAGGGGAATTCAAACAACGGACTCACTCAACTAAACAGATATGATAGAGTTTGTGTAATAAAATACATATATTTTATAACGCCTAAAGGGTTGATGTTGACTGACTTTGGCGACTAAAAAAAGAGCGGAATTCAATGCTCGATAGCATAAGAGGTGGTCCAAACCTAATCTAACCCAACCAACCTACTCAAACAACTTAAAAACTTGACACGATTTGAAAGAAGAAAAGGGTGGACTTTGTAGAGAAACGACTAGGAGAGGTAGCCTATAAACTCAATAGAGGTTGCCCTCTGCACGAGTGCAAGAGTTGTTTGTAATCTTCGTATATAGCAAGAGACGAACTAATATATTTATTTATATATTAGTTTGATATGATTTTTTGGGATATATATTATTAAAGGAAAAGTAAATTGATTAAAAGAAGAAAAATGGGGGCAGTGGGAAATGTTGGGCATGTGCTTCTCTGATGATTAGGTTTTGAATGAACATCATGAATTGCTTTTTATGCTTTTTGGGGGAAAGAAAATAGTGATAATAATTGAGGTGCAGCTCATATTCCCATGCAAATTTCTCTTCCTTTCTTCCTTTTCTTCCCTTTTCTTCCTTTTCTTCCTTTTCTTCCTTTTCCTCTGTCAGATCGTAGTCTTATCCCAAACTAAAAAAAGAGCTACTTTAGTCACGTAACTAAATAAATAAATAAATATTTTTCAAAAAATTGAAGTGAATTACAATCATCTTTTCCTTATAATTAATGTACAAAAATCTAACAAGAATATTTATAATAAATAATAATGGGCCTCCCTTCTCCCCCTTTGTGGTGCAACCCAGGTCTTGTAATAAATTGTTGGTCTACTCACCAACACTGACATCTTACTTAATCTTCTTTATTTAGTCCGATGGATTGGATATACTGTTCGCTAATTTGAACCCAAACCAAATCGAATCAAACTAAAATTTTCCATTTTGGGTCGGTTTATTTTTTTCTTCATATTATTGTTATTATGATAATGTGAATGGTTTTGGTTTTGGAGTCGCTTTCATAAGGGTTGACCATATCGACTTGGAGGGACTATTTGAGTGCCCGAGACAAGAGAAAGGGGTTTTCATGTAAAGTAAATTTATGGTTAAATTATTGTAGATTTGTGATGTGACTCTTGACTCTTTCGTTGTAATTCTCTATTTCTCTGCCTTTCATTGCTTCCTGTTCAAGAATGAGCCGACGACTCATAGGCAGTAGCTTGGTTAAGGAAATCCAGTGAGTCTTCATAGAGCAATTGTCACTGTTTATGGACTCGAACTTGGGTGATCTATCTATGATCATAATGAAACTTGGGTGAAACTAAGTGGAGGTCCTATCCTTGTCTTCTACCACCAAACTTCTTTAATGCTCAACACCCTATTCATTTTATCTACTAAGTTCATCTGAATTTTCAATCTAACAAGTTAGGGCCTACGTGTTTGTGTAAATCAATCTCTACGTATTTATTTTAGTGTCGGAAGTTTAGGATAGGGGAGAAATATATAAATTCTCGACAAGAAAAAAGATGAATATTCCAGTTCTATCGACATGTGTGTTTAATATGATAGAAAAAGCTCGTGGTATCATCCATATGTCTAAAGATGTCAGATAAAATTGAAAGCGGATCTCCTAATAATAATAATAATTACAAAATATATATATAGTTTCTTGAAGGGTAATTAAGTTACCAAATTTATGGGTACAAATTACACCATCCAACCACTGAATCAAATGGGTTTATTTGCTATGCCTAACAAATCTTTTTGTTTGGCTATGCATTTCTATAGTACAAACAAGTCCAATAATTGAAGAAACTGATGAGATGACAGCAAAGTTGGGATTTTTATTTTAGATTTGAAATTTATTGTACTCCTTTTACAATTCTATTAAGAGAACGTGGTAGGTTCCAGAACATGTTTACATTAATACTTAATTTAATAATCCTAATCCTTATTTGATATTTAAACCTTAGTTATCATAAATTCAAAAGCATATAATATAAAAAATAAAAAAAAATAATAAAAGAATGGAAATAATGGGGTTATGATTTGATAATTGGGGATGGGGGTGGGTTCTGTTGCATATGATTAGGCTATAGATATTGGAACATTCGCAAATGGCTACATAAAAAAGGCAACTCATTATTTTATTTCCAAAATTATGTTCCACTTTTCCTCTCTTCTTTTGTTGACGTGGCTCCTTATCCTAAATATTTACCTCTTAATTATTTTCTTGGAATTTTATGCTATTAAAATTACAAAATATTTAAAATTTCCCGTTTAAATGAGATATGAGGGAGGGAGTGAGGAACATTTCCCGTTAGATAAATGGGGTCAAAGATGGAATTATATTCCCCGTCTTTTATCCCGCCCAATTTCCTATCATACCTTGCTTAATATAAATATATTTCTAACACATTAAAATTATATGCATATATATTTTTTACTATATTAAAAGAATTAATTAATTAATTTTGAAACAAATTTTAATATTTCAACCAAATACAATTTTTTAATTATTAAAGGTCATGTTGTATTAAAAATTGAATTTTCTAATATATATATGTCTTCTTGGAAATTATATTGGTCTATTAGATTGTTTTTTTTTTTAATTTTTTTTTTTTTTACATTTTTTTAATAAAAATTCTATTGAAAAATACAAGTTTTAAAATATATATTTTAAAGAATAATATACCGTTAAAAGAATAATAAATGGAAAATTTTCGTGAAATTAGAGAATGAAATAAGTGACGAGGATTACAATCTCGACTACCCGTGGACATCTAGGTTTATAGGTAATTTTCTATATTTATTTATTTATTATTATTTTTTATTTTTATTATGAAGCTTTCAAAATATTCCATTTGATATTTAGGTCATTTATTTCAGTGGGCCGGAGGTAATACTATTGGGCTTCGAAGAAATAAAATGAAAATGGGCCTGAAAGCCCACAAGTTAATCTGAGAAGCGTATTTCGCAAGCGATTCGCTCTAAAAATTCATGCGTAGTCCAAAATCGAAGCTGAGAACTAGTCCAACATAAAAACGATTGATTTTTAGTCAATAATGTGTAATTATGGAGCAGCATTTACAATTTAGAGTAATTTAATAATTTAACAAATTTAATAAATATTAAAATATTACGTATAAATTCATTCCCGCCTGCTCGGTTTGCTGGTTTACCCTTCGTTCATGGTTGCATCGTCTCCTGGTTAGAGTTCTTTTCCACTTTCTCAGTTTCTATTCTTTTGCCCTACTGTTCTTTTTCTACTAGGGTTTTGCTATTGTCTGGTTCTTCGCGTTTTATGGCATTCTGAGGCAATGGTGCGTGACTGCGTGTTGAATCTTCTGCTTTGTGTTTTGATTTTCGATTTACTTATACGCTCGTTCGCGCCATTTTTATTTCTCAGCATTTCTCTAGGGTTTGGAGTAGGATTTCATCGTTGCTATCATGACTCAATGTGATACTCACCATTCGAGTGGTACGGTTTTCTTCCCGTCAATTTACTGTTACTCGATGTCGTATATCTTGAACTGATGGTATTTATATTATTTATTTACTGATGATTTGAGATCAGAGGAGTATCGGAGTATAAGATTTTCATATTGTTTCGACATCTTCGCTGATAAGACTGACTTGGTATTTTTGAATCATATGCATTCGCAACAGAGGTATTAGGCTAAAATCCTTGATTGTTTTAACCATACGCGCTACTAATCAGAAAAGATGAGAAGTCAATCATTATCTTCGGAAACTGAAGACAGTCTTTACATTGCTTACATTTCGTACAACAGTTCAGAAATGCCAACTTCTTTATGTGTTTTTTAGTTTTTTTCTTGAATTTTATATGATTATTAGAACAGTTCTACTAACGCCGAGATACATGTATGGTGTCCGAATTCTGCTCTTTCACTTACCAACTAGGATTGGTCATAACTATATGTGCTTTAATAAAATTGTGGTGCTCTCGGCGTGGTATGTGATAAGAAATCTGTGTGATTTTAGATTCTAAAAGTCATGGACAAGAGGTGCTTCTGAATGAAGTGTATTGTGTAAAATTGCTTGGTTAATTAAATGGCACAATGCATGCTTCTAGTATGGCACTGAAATTACTTTGCCAATCGAGTAGTGATACATGTTATCCATTCCCAACTAACTTCATCTGTATTTTTTTTCTCTTTGTCGTCTCTTTTCCCCCTCTTTGATCAATTTGTAGGCCTATTTATGTGTGACAGTGTAGAATCTCTTATATGCCTACTGAAAAGTCTTGGAGACATCCATTAAATTTTTAAAGGCAAATTTTTAAAGGCTATTTATCTTTTAAGGTAATTAAACGTAAACACCGGTGGGTTTTGAGAACTCTTTTCTTTCTTACTTCAATTGTATTTAAATGTAAACGCAATGCCCTAGTAACTCCGATTAGAAGTTTGAAAGGCTGATGTGTCAACTGTGTGGAGTATGTCGTTTGGATTATAGTTTCTTGCCCTCTTATCTCTTACTTAAATTGTTTGGTAAATTTGATATTTGTTTAAGCTTTGGATAATGGGTTTCCCCATTCAGCTTGGGGTGTGTGACTTGAGTCACTTGGCCGTATCAGTGCTGAGCTCCAAGATGGGAAGCCAATAATATGTGTTACGGGTCGTGACGTGATTACCCTTTAAAGGCCAGCAGATTTGCGTGTTCAAATTTTAATTTCTGTTCAATTGGTCAATAATCATCCTTCCGGCGGAAGTGCTTTTGGGTATTCAATTCAACAATGTTTGGTAAGTTTCCTAAGCTTGCATGTCATTTTCATTATTTAATATGCATCATTATCAGTTCAACGACGGAGGTGGGAGTCCCTTGCTTGGATTTGGCAGGTGCGTTTCATGCTGAAATGTTTTAGTTTACTAATCTTTTAACATAAAACATGTAAATTAAATAATAGTAGTTGAAATTAATTTGAAACTTAGTTGGCAATTAGAACTTTTTTAATGATTTGTAACTATACTATCAAACATATTTTGGCCAATTGTTTATATTGAAATCTAACTTCTAAATTTGCTACTACTTTAAACATAAAATACAACCCTATATTTTTTATACAAGTGTTTTGGTTTCGGTCTTATCTCTAGTGTGGTGGCAAGTGGCGGCAAGTGGTCACGTGCAAAACTTGTTTTGAGCCAAGCATGCCAATTTGGCTGGTTGCCAGTATAAAAGTCCAAATTTCTTTTGTAGCTGCTGTGAGGTGGTTTCGTTGCCAGGGGAAATTTTTTAACATTAAATACCCATTTCTCCCCTTTATGATTTAATGCATCATCAAATAATATCTTATTTCTTTTTTATGATCTTTAAACTATTTTTAAATAATGTTAAGAATTAAGACAGAAAGAGAAAATTTTCCAAGCAGACTATAGTGCTAACAATCTTCCCAGTGTCCACTTAATTAACTTTTGACAGCTCGGAAAGAGAGGGGAGAAAGACAATTGTCCTTTATTAGAAAAATGTTTAAAAAAAAAAAAAAGATTTCGTAGTTCGGAAGTGTTACCTTCTGCGTAGGAATAATACTATTTCTTTTCCAGCTTTGAAGCATGCAATTCGAGGACAAAAAAAAGGGACCCGAAATTTTAACTTCCCATAAAATCGAGGCGCCAAACAACGATGTTTAAGGTAAAGTGAAACGGAGGTCGGTAGCTACTCTCATCTAGCTCCTCATCGCACCGATACTGACTGTATCGTCGGTCTCGGGAATCATAAGCGTTCACTCTGAAGAGCTAAGGACAATGGCTTCCTCTGTCTCATCTTCAGTTAGCAAGGAAGTCCCAGAAGTAGTTGACCAACTGGAAAAAATCACTGCACCCTATGGCTCATGGAAGTCCCCAATCACCGCTGATGTTGTGTCCGGCGCCTCCAAGCGAATCGGAGGTACTGCTGTTGATGACTCTGGTCGCCTTATCTGGCTTGAATCACGGCCCTCTGAATCTGGGTATGGACTTTGCCTGTTGCTTTACCTATGTTTTGTTTCTAATAAGACCTTACGTTGTTTCTTCTTCTTCTTCTTCTTTTTTTTTTTTTTTTTTTTTTTTTTTTTTTTTTTTTTTNCTGGTTATAAAATCAGCTTCGCTTTCAAATTCCAATGGCCTGGTTCTATTTGTTCTAGTTACTCGACAATTAGTTTTAAGTGAAAATTAATTTTCAATCGGACGTGTTAAATTGGTTTAGGCGTGAAGTTCTCGTCAAGGAGCCGGAGAAGCTGGGTGATGAGCCTATTGATATTACTCCAAAGGAGTTTTCAGTTCGGACCACTGCACAGGAGTACGGCGGTGGTGCTTTCATGATATCTGGGGATACTATAGTCTTCTCCAATTTCGAGGATCAGAGACTATATAAGCAATCCATTAACCCCAGTAGTAGCCGTAATGTTACCATTTCTTAAAATTCATTGATGAATTTTGGAACCTTGAAAACTGAAAATTTCCAGTTTCTTATTTCTCATAGTTAGCGTTTACTCTGATGCCAGACTCTTCTCCTCGACCTCTCACTCCAGATTATGGTGAACCGTTAGTCAGTTATGCTGATGGAGTATTTGATTTACGTTTCAATCGTTATATTGCCGTACGGGAAGGTAGGTATTAGTGTGTGCTTATGTTAACAATTGGGGCCTGTGTGATAGATTATATTACATATCTGTCTTTTCGTTCTTTCCTTTGATAAGAATTACTCCTTACCATTTTTGGAAGATTTATTTATATGTTAAAAATTTACTTCAATCTGGGTAGATCGGCGCAATAACAGCTCAAGTCCAACCACGACAATTGTATCTATAGGACTCGAAGAGAAGGCTATAGAAGGTAAAAGAGGATCCATACCGTGTAATATAAAATAAAGCTAGCTGCTAATTATGTTTGTTACTATGAGAAAAGGACACTTAAATGTAGGTGTTTTCTGAGGTGGGTTTTTTGCTCATGAATTTTGCATCTTGTTTGAACATAATTCTCAGATCCGGAGGTACTTGTAGAGGGAAGTGACTTTTATGCTTTTCCTCGAGTGGATCCCAAAGGGAAACGGATTGCATGGATCCAATGGTATCACCCTAACATGCCATGGGATAAATCAGAGCTCTGGGTTGGTTACCTTTCTGAGAATGGGTGAGTTCATGTTTGTAAGTAACTCCCTACAAATATTCGTTTCTTACTCTCTTGACGTCTTTGCTTCAAGTATGAAAGTTTTCTTCATTCCAATGTCATGGTACAACTGTTGTACATGACCTACTTTTTATTCTACTCTGCAGCAAAATCAACAAACGTGTCTGTGTTGCTGGTTGTGATCCAGAGCTAGTGGAGTCACCTACTGAGCCTAAGTGGTCCTCTGAGGGTGCTTTTTTTATGCCATTCAATTAATGAACTGTTTCATCACCCAGTTTCCATCACATGCTCAAAGTTATAACACGAATGTCTGAACATCAATTTGTTCTTTTTGTTTCATTGCACTGAGATGGGGCTTCTCCTCGCTTGGCTATTTTTGTTTTCAAAAGGATGCTCTCTCGTTTATCATGGTGTTACATGTAGTTTATTTCGTTATCAGCCTCTACTGGGCATGTTTTCTACTTTGCTGTTTATAAACTTTCTATATTGACAAAACTCAATTTGCTGCATCTTTAGAGACAGGTAACACTTACTTCATCTGATTCGAACGTGCAGGAGAACTTTTTTTTGTTACCGATAGGAAAAGTGGGTTCTGGAATCTATACAAATGGGTAGGCTTTCTTTTTTAGTTCTTGCTTCAGTGATATGCTTTTTTTTTTTTTTTTTACCACTAATTCTCTGTTTCTTTAAAATACATTTTGAACATGATTCTCTACAATCTTGCCACAAGGACCCAAGAATTACTATGTACTCGTATTCAACAAACTTGGTGCCATTGTGTCAGCATAATGACAATCAATTATTCATAATTTTGTTGATTATATTTTGCTAATAAGCGAGATTCTAACACACATTAATTATATAAGGTCTTAGTGATCTTTGTAACTCAGCTTTTTTTTCCCTTGTCTTGTTATGGGAACTAGTTCGAGGCAGATAATGAGGTGTCTCCAGTTTATTCTTTGAATGCGGAGTTTTCACGTCCACTATGGGTTTTTGGCATAAACTCTTATGGTTTCTTACCTGGCCATCAAGGAGAAAACTATATTCTCTGCAGCTATAGGTAACCAAAAACTTCGGTGACTACCTTGTATTTTTCATGTTCTGTGCGCATGAAGTAATAATTTTTCTCACCAAGGCCATGTTTTTCCATTGCATTTAGGCAGCATGGGAGGTCATATCTTGGACTCGTGGGTGATACACAAAGCTCGCCATCTCTGCTTGATATTCCCTTTTCAGATATTGATAATATTGTACTAACACAATCAGCTCTTCAGTTCTCATGAAAATCCATTTTGCTTGTGAGTTGTATGCCATTAGTTTATACGAGGAGCATCTTTTACCTTTGCAGACAATTGGGAAACATTGTTTTTATGTGGAGGGAGCGTCAGCCTTTCATCCACCATCAATTGCTAGGGTAATCTTGCTAGTATTTCTTTTTCCTTTTTTATCCTATGATTTTGCGTATCTTGTCAACTGTTTTTCCTTGTTTAGGTTACTCTAGAAGAGAAAAACTTGAAAGTAGTTGAGTTCACCATTATTTGGTCATCATCGCCTGATATTTTGACGTATAAGTCATACTTCAGCACTCCTAGGTTAATTGAATTTGCAACAGAAGTGCCTGGTGAAAAGGCTTATGCCTATTTTTATCCACCATTCAATCCCCTTTACCATTCTTGTGAGGACGAGAAGCCTCCATTGTTGCTGGAAAGCCATGGTATGTTCCGTACAGCCTAAACTTAACCTTGTTAGCAAAATAATGATGTGAATTTGTTCTTGTCATTATAATAAAAAAACAGAACTTTTCTCAATAGGTGCATATCACAATGTATTCAGGATCGTTCTAGATGATGCAGTCATCATCAAAACAATTGTGTGAGAATTATTCCAACAATACAAAGAACATTGGATTAGTTCCTTTTTTTTTTTCTTTGTTTTTCTTTTTAAATTATTTCTGAAGAAATGTATTTAGTTCTAGGTTCTGCGGAAAAATATTGGCCATTGATATCTTGACAAAGGAGTGTATAAATTAGAAGCAGCATAACTAATGCCCTATAAGATTTCTCTTTTTCTGTCCTAGATTTGTACTTTGGTTGCCAGCGCTTTTTAATTTTCATAGTTATTATCTCCTTGTTTATGTAGTTTATGTATGTGTTATTACAGGAGGCCCGACAGATGAATCACGTGGAATATTAAATCTAAGAATCCAGTATTGGACTAGTCGAGGATGGGCTTTTGTCAACGTTAACTATGGAGGAAGCTCTGGTATGCATTATCATTTCACAGAAGTTTTTTGAGTTTTAATGGATAAAGTCTAATAGTGTCGATACAATAGTAGAATTTTCTCATTGCAATGCCTTAATTACGTGTCTTTAATGTCACTTTTCAGCTTTTGGCCTATTTACTATACATGCATGATATGAAGTGATTTTGGATTGTTTGTTAGTCTCACTAAAGTTTTCATTTAGATAATCTTGAAGCAGTTGTGCATTTGTTTTCTATGAATTATATGGTGAGCATCGTACCTCTTGTTTTCATTTTATCTGCGTTAATCATCAATTTGGGGTGCTATTTGTCCTATGTTCTATCTTGTGGCTTGTTTGGTTTATTGAAGAATGAAGGTGCTTTTTTTTATTTAAGCTTACTGTTTCCTGAGGTTTTATTTCTTTACCAAAGGTTACGGGAGGGACTATCGGGAAAGGCTTTTGAGGAAGTGGGGAATTGTTGATGTCAATGACTGTTGCAGCTGTGCAAAATATTTGGTGACTATCTTTCGACATCTATTTTCTTCGGATTTTGGAGGTTCTGATCAATTCTTAATAACATGTTTAAAGTATTATACTGGCTACTTATTTGTGTAGGTTGATTCAGGAGCAGTTGATGCAGAACGATTATGCATTGCTGGGGAATCTGCTGGGGGATACACTACCCTAGCTGCTCTTGCTTTCAGAGATACATTCAAGGCAGGAGCTTCCTTGTATGGTGTGAGTGTTCAATCATTTTCTTGATTCTAAAGCATTACCATTATAAATTGTCTCGAAGCATAGCTGCTTTTAATTGATGTTCTTATTGTGTCACAAATAGTGCATCTCTTTGTGAAGGAACTGGATTCATTTTACTATATGTAATACCCTTTTCTTTTGAATGCTCGACATGAAGAAGAAAAGATCATAGTTATGTATGACGTTGTATTTAAATTGGAATAATTTTACAATTTTTTTAAACAATTGCTAGTGTCCTAGCCTAGCCAATTTATGCACACTTGTCAGCCATGGGACATCTTAAGTAGGTGACCATTGTAGTTTAAACTATTACTTAAAAGACATTTGGGTTTTCAAACTTGCCCCTTAGATCGTTGTGCCTACTCGGTATAATTTGTAATTATCACTTTTTAAAAGCCATAGACAAGATATAATGGATTCATTACATTCATTTCACTGAAGTTGAAAACTAATTGCAATGGATGCATTATATGCTCTTAAGTTTTATTATGCGCGGCTATTAATTTTCAATCTATTTCCATTGTTTAGGTTTTGCTTACGAAGCTGACCATCTTTCTTTTTGCAACTAAAAAGGACTACTTTAAATCAGGCTATTGATTCTCCTTTCAGCCACTCATAGTTTCCTTCTTTTTTAAATATTAAATACCATCCTTTTCTAGTTCAAGACCCTAAGGCACTTAATGTAGTGATTAGGCTACACCAGCAGTTCTTTGTTCAAATGAAACATGACAGTTGAAAATTTGATGTCTATGTCTAATATGATGATCGTTGATACGTAACCATTTATTTTTGTTGTTTGGAACAGATAGCTGACTTGCGCATGTTGAGTGCAGACATGCACAAATTTGAATCTCATTATATTGATAATCTTGTCGGTGAGTTTGGAAAACATAGAGTAGGATCTGAATTTGAGTTCTTTAGACCCCATAACTACATTTTAGTGTCTGATGATTCAACTTTCTGGATTGCAGGAGGTGAAAGAGATTATTATGAAAGGTCGCCAATTAATTTTGTGGAAAAATTCTATTGTCCAATAATTTTATTCCAGGGATTGGATGACAAAGTAAGCCTACTAGAAGTAAGTAAGTTTGGAATATTTTGCTTTCCCTTCTCTAACTCAAATAATGTTCAGGTTGTGCCTCCTATTCAAGCTCGTAAGATCTACGAAGCATTGAAAGAGAAGGGCATGCCTGTTGCTTTAATTGAATACGAAGGAGAACAACACGGCTTTCGCAAGGTACATTTATCCATCTTGGAAGTCAGTTTGGAATATTTATTTCATCAAGGAAATTACACGCTAAATCTGAGCTCTTGCACAGGCGGAGAACATAAAATTTACGTTGGAACAACAAATGCTGTTCTTTGCACGATTGGTCGGACGCTTTGAAGTTGCTGATTAGATCAGTCCAATCGAATTTGACAACTTTGGTTAGTATAAATAAAAGTGCATATGACTCTTATAGTCACCTCTTCCTTACAAGCCTCCTGGATCGGTTTTAACTTCAGTGTTGTGCTACGTAATGCGCTTTATTAAATAAAAGTACAAGTTGCTGCAGAAACATCCTTTTTAACTTCTGCAAATATATGGCTGCCATTATCTTTTTACCCTTGCTTAGATGCCAGGACATCCCAGGCGATTTCATGGCAGTGTGAGTTTTGAGTGCTCAATGTCCCCAAATGATTTGATCATGCCATCACTTCTCCAACCGATATCAAATGGTCCTTTGGTCACTGGTACTTCATTTTAAACTGCATTCCGTCAATATAGATAATCGTTTGTTTCCTCAACTTTTTACTATAGTATTCAAATTTCTAAATAAACATTTTAATTCACAGATTTTTAAAATTACTATTTTTTTTTTTGTAATTTTGAAAAAACAAAACTTAAGTTTCCATTTAGTTAACGATTGTGAATTAGTTCATCCCTTGATATCTCACCACTCTACGTTTCAAAGTTTCAAATTAAAAATCTCACACTCAAATTTCATAGGAATATTGATAACAAATTGTAAATGGGTCTCAAGGCCCACTAGGTACGGCCCAGACTATTGAATCGTAGAGAGTCCGCCAATCTTGTTGGCTGGCTTTTACTTTTTCCCCAGGGTTTCCGATAGGGTTTTATTCTTGCCTGTTCCTCTGGACTACTTTTCATTCCATGGTTCACCCAAGCGACTTCCTGGTATTGCTGTCGTTGACAATGATCCCTCGATTCTTATTCGGATGAGGATGTCCTTTCCTTGGCTCTTGGACTACATCCTATGATTGAATTGTTAAAATTGATTGTTGTTCCCTAATTCAGGTTTTTAGGTAAACAATTTGTAGTGATTATAAGTTTAAAATGCTGCGTACTGCAATTCTGTTTAAGATGGTTCAAACATGAGAGCCTTTGTAAAATAATTAGAAAAGCCTTAAATTCAGATGGTGAACATATTGTTAATCAGTCTGCACTCTTATATGCCAACTGATGGCATGAATGTCCTGATCTTAGTTCACTTATTTGCTTACTGCTCTTTAGACAATGAATGAAAAACTCAATTGAGTTCTTCCCACTGGATAAAAAAATTCAAATATATTGTTGAAACTCAATATTGAAAGAGATTTTTAGAATAAAGAATTAACTGTTTCAACACAAAATTAGGGTATTTTTTAATTTTTTAAAAAAGTTGAGAGTTTAAAAGTATTTTTTTTTTTTTTTTTTTTTTTTTTTTTTTTTTTTTTTTTTTTTTTTTTTTTTTTTTTNAAAATTGATGGACTCCTGAAATAATCTTTCCGAAGGTCCCGCGTAAACCTTATGCATGCGTGTATGCGCAGCCGGAGACGAGCTCGTTTCAATGAGTGTCTGTGCTCTATTAGGACCTGTTCGCTTTTTTGCTCCATCGTCTTCTCTTATTTCCAATTTTAACGCCTTAAATAGAGCATTCATCAACCGAGTCTCCGCTGGAAGGCATTTTCGGAGCTACAACCCTATGGCTTCATCCATGTCTTCTTCATCTAGTACCAACAAAGACGTCCCAGAAGTAGCCGAGCAGCTCGCCAAAATCACTGCGCCGTACGGCTCCTGGAAGTCGCCAATTACTGCCGAAGTTGTTACTGGTGCCTCCAAGCGCCTTGGTGGTACTGCTGTCGACGGCAATGGGCGCCTTATCTGGCTCGAATCACGCCCCACCGAATCCGGGTACCGATATCGATTCCTTCCAACTATAGCGATTAAAATGAATAAATCTAAGTTCGCTGGTTGTTTTCTAGTTCGGATTTAGCTCGAAACAATTTGTTGCAATTAAGTTCAGAAATGCCGCTTCGTGTAATTCCGTTTAAACTGGTTTAGGCGAGGTGTGCTTGTTAAGGAGTCGAATAATCCAGGGGATGAGCCCAGTGATATTACTCCGAAGGAGTTTTCAGTTCGGAACACGACGCAGGAATACGGCGGTGGTGCATTCACCGTGGCCGGAGACATCGTTGTCTTTTCGAATTACAAGGACCAAAGACTTTACAAGCAATCTTTAATTTCAGGTGAACCAACAATCGATTAATCTAGACTTTTATATGTTAATTGATGGAGTGGATGTCGTAGACTTAGTCTACTTGATTGCTCACTGCCTGTAAATAAGAATGTGAAGGACTTGGAACTTTCAATTACTGATAAGTTAAGGTTTCACACAAGCAGATTCGCCTCCGCAGGCACTAACTCCCGATTACGGTGGAAGATCAGTCAGTTATGCAGATGGGGTGTTTGATTCTCGTTTTAATCGTTTTATTACCATCCAGGAAGGTACATTTTTTCATTTAGTGTTAAGAATCCAGGATTTTGTGCTATCAACATCTTTATCGTTGAACTTATTTTTAGACCACTTGTATGTATAGTCGTATGCTTAAATTATTTTGTTTTGGTAGATGGACGTCAAAGTAGCTTGAATACAATCACCACAATCGTGTCAGTAGAACTTGACGGAAAGGATATTAATGGTATGCATATTTTCTCTGGTGTGTACAAAATTTGTTGAAAGTTCATACCTAATGCGTTGTAGTTACTGAGGAATTTGAATTGTTGACCACATAATTAGTACCGCCAAATTGTTCTAATTTTGGGCATGACTTTCAGATCCAAAGGTTTTAGTTGGAGGAAATGATTTCTATGCCTTCCCACGAGTGGACCCCAAAGGGGAACGGATTGCATGGATAGAGTGGGGTCATCCTAACATGCCATGGGATAAATCTGAGCTCTGGGTTGGCTACCTTTCTGAGAATGGGTTAGTTGAACCATTCTCCCCAGTTGGTTGATCTTACTATTCTAAACCGGCTATTTGTTTTAGGTGTTAAATGTTACTGTTTCCCGTCATATATGGTGTTTTATCATGCTTCTTTATTCTCTTTCTCGTATTAATTTTGTTTTTTAATTCTAATCTATGTTAGAATGCATTAAAATTTCGCTTGAAAATAGATCAGATCTGCTTGTATACTTTATAGGTGATAGTTATCTCTGCCACTTAGAATCGTATATTGTTTTTATATCTAAAATGGTTTAAAACTAAAGTTCTGGATTGTGATCTTGATGCTATTGATCATCTTGCAGAGAGGTCTACAAACGAGTCTGTGTTGCTGGTGGTGATCCAAAGCTTGTGGAATCTCCCACTGAACCGAAGTGGTCTGCTCAGGGTATGTACATTAGCTTTTGAAATTATTAAAGAACTTGTAGTCAATGTGTTAAACTTCTATGTGAGGCCAAATTAACGCCATGCATGGCTGATGATGCCATTGTCTTCTGCATAGATTTTTTCCTGCCTCGGAAGGGCTGTTAATCTTCTACTTGAATGGTTCAATTTTATAGGGCTGTGACTGGATTTCTTAAACTGACTATCATGGCTGAACGTAATGCTTGGGGTTATTATGGTGTTTATTTATTTATTTATTTTGAGAATGTGCAGGAGAACTATACTTTATTACTGATAGACAGAGTGGGTTTTGGAATCTTTTTAAATGGGTGAGTTTTCCTTTTATTTTCTATTACCTGTATTTGTTTTCATTGCAGAACTTTAGACAATGCATACTGTAATTTGTTTTTGAAATCAAGTATGTAAAAGATGTTTCTTTTTTATTTTATTTTTCTGATTGCTTAATGTTGAATAATCGCGTATGCATTAATAAATGAACTCTTCACTACTTGCATTGAATTTCCTAGAGATTCTGCTTATCGGTTATTGAATCATGAATTGCAGTAAGTGTAGAAGGAAATTGCATACGAATTTATTTTGAAATTGGTCAGGCAAAAAATAACGGAAATAAACACCTTAGGCAACCGTTCTATAATCAGATCATTTGATATGGGCCTCCATTACATTTAACTACCTACCTGGTTCTATGATATAACGTTGCCAATTGAAATAATGGCACTTGTAACTCTTGCTTATCATGGAAACAGTTTGAGGGTAACAATGAGGTGGCTCCAGTATACTCTTTAAACGCCGAGTTTTCCCGACCCTTATGGGTTTTTGGCACAAACTCTTACGAATTCTTAAGGATTGGTGCTGGGAGAAACGTCATACTCTGCAGCTACAGGTGATTGAAAAAGTTTCTATTTTCTATGCTTCATGCTGCATTTTTGCCTCCCAGATTTTTGTAGACACTCAACTGCTTTTCCTGCATTGGATCCTGCAGACAGCGTGGGCAATCATATCTTGGAGTTTTGGATGAGGCGCAAAGCTCACTATCCTTGCTTGATATCCCTTTCACTGATATTGATAATATTGTATACTTGATCTATTAAACTTTGAGATTTTTTATTTTCAGTTTCACAGAGGACATGTTTTTTTGTTAGTAATATTTTCTTATATTAGATAAACATGTTTATGTTTGCAGGCTCTGGGAAATCATTGTATATATGTGGAAGGATCTTCGGCACTTCATCCACCATCTATTGCCAAGGTCTTATTTTTTTCTGCCATTATCTGTCTTCCATTTTCTTTGTAGTTTCCACTGATTTCTGCTTTCAACATTGCTAAATTTCAAAAGCTTCTGGTTATAAAACATCGGATGAAATTGTTTCTGCCTGTCTTTGACAATGCCACTTTTCCCATGCAGGTGACCTTAAATGAAAGAACCTTGAGAGTAGAAGGTTTCACTATTATCTGGTCTTCTTCTCCGGATATTTTGAAATTTAAGTCGTATTTCAGCCTTCCTGAGTTCATTGAATTTCCTACTGAAGTTCCTGGCCAAAATGCTTATGCCTACTTTTATCCACCGTCCAATCCTATTTACCAGGCTAGTCAGGATGAAAAGCCTCCGTTGTTGTTGAAAAGCCATGGTATGTTGCAACTACGCTGTCATTAAACTTCCGTAGTTTGGGGGAAATAATTGAAACCAGTATCCTGCAATCTTTTTGCCTATCAAGTAGGGTGTTGGAATATTTGCCGTTTATTTTAATGGAACATTTTTTAAAAATTTGTCATTATTTCATAAGAGACAGGAAAAGTATGTTTCGTACTTTACCTTAAATGAAGTGTTGTTGGAATGATTCTTACTGGCTTTTATTTCTAGTTATGGCATAGCTCCTTCTGCAAAAGTAGATATTTTATAGATATTACCCTACAGGAGGACCAACTGCTGAAACACGTGGAAATTTAAATCCTAGCATTCAATACTGGACTAGTCGAGGCTGGGGTTATGTTGATGTCAATTATGGTGGTAGCACTGGTATGATTGCAACCATTACTAGTTTTAAATATATTTAAAGAACAAAAAAATTCTTTCTATGTCCCCTGCAATGCTGAATTGCCTCATACTTGCCAATTTAGATTCTCTAGTTTAGGAATGTTTTTCATAGTTATCATAGTTATTTACTCAGGTATTTATGATTTGGCTATAAAGGTTATGGGAGAGAGTACCGAGAAAGGCTTTTGAGGCAATGGGGAATTGTTGATGTCAATGACTGCTGCAGTTGTGCAAGATTTTTGGTGGCACCCTCCTACGATCTTGCTTTCACTAGAACTAATATTTTCATGATTAATTAGTGATACACCTATCTAACCTTGAGCAATATCAAACCATATTGTTTTCTCCAGGTGGACTCTGGAAAGGTTGATGGAGAACGATTATGCATCACTGGTGGCTCTGCTGGGGGATATACCACCTTAGCTGCTCTTGCTTTTAGAGATACTTTTAAGGCAGGAGCTTCCTTGTATGGGGTGAGCGTCTTGTCTTATGCTAATCTGGTCTCTCAGAATAATTACAGTGATAAGCGTAGCTCTCAAACCAAAATTTATGTTATAATTTTTCTCATTTTATTTGCTGTTAAACTGTGTTCTGTTATACTGCTTGCATTGAAACAAAAATGAATGTTCGATGGTATGGTATGATTTTAAATTTTACTTTTAATCACTTATTACCGAAACTAAGTAATGAAAGCATGGTATTAAATTGAAGTTCAGCTACAAGCCTACAACGCTTGTTGGTGATTTTATTGTCTACAAAGGGAGATTACTGCTCGTTTTCTTCACAGTCGGCTGTCTAAGTGCACGACCCAGTATCATCTCTAATGGTGTTGATGTTATACATTTTTTTTTTCTAAGCATTGTATGTATTACTTGTTCATATAGCCCTTTCCCTTTGATCATAACTCCCTTCTGCTTTCTGTTAATACACAACACACGCACACATATGTATATATTTGTCTTTCTTACTAACTTTTGAAACTAGAAACCATGCAACAGTTGACTGATTGTAGTTCTCATGATCTTTGAATAGATAGCTGACTTAAGCTTGTTGAGAGCAGATACACACAAGTTTGAATCTCATTATATTGACAATCTCGTTGGTGAGTTGAAGAAACAAATAAGGAATCTCATATTTGATTTCCTTCTCATTTTAAGAGTTTGAATTCTGATGCGAATTATAATGGGCTGCAGGGAACGAAAAAGATTACTTTGAAAGGTCACCAATCAATTTTGTTGACAAATTTTCTTGCCCTATAATCCTATTCCAGGGATTGGAGGACAAAGTATGCCCATCTATCTTTCTTTTTCTCCTAATAATGATGATGTAAAACATGAAACATTATGCATCTCTTCATGGTAATGAAGGCCACTTATTTGTTGGGTAAACACTTTGTATTGAATTTCCAGGTCGTACTACCTAATCAAGCTCGTAAGATTTATCATGCATTGAAGGATAAGGGTTTGCCTGTTGCTCTAGTCGAGTATGAAGGAGAACAACATGGTTTCCGCAAGGTCCCGCTACTGCAACTTTTGAGTGGTACTTCTGAGTTTTGGCATTGGGGTATAGAATGCTAAACTTTGTGTTTTTAATGCAGGCAGAAAATATTAAATTTACCCTGGAACAGCAAATGATGTTCTTTGCTCGATCAGTAGGACGCTTTCAAGTTGCAGACGATATTAACCCCATCAAAATCGATAACTTTGACTAAGGATCTAATGTGCTGGTATGTATGTTTGGGAACCTTATACTTCGTGAATTACATGAAATAAGTTTTTGGAGATCTTCTTTCAATAACTTCAACTCAGCACTTGGACGAACTATTATAATTTCTGCATGTAGCTTCATGTCACATGTATGTTACATGATTTTAAAGGTCTTCCTGGCTTTTACAACATCACCTTCCTAGTATCGTTAACTATTCAGGAGCCCCATCTCCCAAGCTTTCTTTATGTCCTTTATTAAGATCATGAGTTTTTAACTACATTTATATATTTCATTTACATATTAAGTAAACTCTATTTAAATATAGCCCAATCCATAAGTGAAAATTTGGATTTATCTTAATTTTTCAACCGTGATCATCCATTTATTTATTTGTTTATTGTTTTTTATTTATAAAAAATACTAAAAAATTGATATCATTTCTCTCAAACAAATATTATCAATCATATAATTGTCTTTTAAATTCAAGTACTTCAAATTCCTTCCATCTTCAAACGGCTCCTTAGTGTAAAGTATTAAAAATAAGTCTTCAAGCTTCAGCTAACTGGGCCTTGTTGGGTCAAGTAGGGTCAAACTGGACCTTGTTGACCGCAGCCTGAAGTCTGACTCTGAACCTTGGAATTTTGTGGGCCGATTTCAGTCCTTTTCAGGTACCTAATTCCTTTGTTGGCTGTTCTTAGCTGGGAATTTCATCTCCATGTGGCCCTTTCATGTGGCCCTTTCATGTGGCCCTTCAGAAAAAAAAATCTGCATTACTTTCTCTCGACTATCTGTTAGTAATCTTATTATAGAGGAATAATTCTTCTTCTTTGTCACTACTGCTAGGCTTTCTTCCTTAACGATAGTTCTTATTTTACTACCTTCATGAACTAAGTCACTTCTCAGTTTGTCGCTTAGATTTTCATCCACTCTCCTGTTATTCCAATGGAATGGTGGTAATTTTTCACGACAGACCAATCACATGTCGTCGTTTGATAGCTTGATTTCTGAGGGATATGATGCCCACCAAATCTCAAGAGACAACCAAATCAAACTCTGGGTCCTCGACTCATAAATTATTTTACCATTTTGTTAAATCGTTATGAAACTAATAATTTCAGAAAATTCAAAGAGATGGAAAGACAACGACAAGAAGACTCCTGAAGAAAATTTCAAGATGGGCATCATGATGATTCGAGCCTTTTCGAAAAAGGTTAGTAGACAAGTTTAATTCTAAAGGGGGTTTCAAATGGGACGTCTAAATTGTTAATACTTTCCTCAAACCATCGTTGTTTAACCAACTCACGGGTGGTAGAGGTGGGGAAGAAATGGAGTTAGAAAGAACATGAGTGGTCACTCTCAAGCTTTTAACTTTTATTTGTATTGTGTAGTAGTGATCACACTAAGCAGTTTGTTGTTGCCCTTCAATATAGGTATATAGGTGGGTGAGGTTTTCCCGTTTTAGGTGGAAGAGATTGCAAGGACCACTCTTCTTGATTAGAATCAAATTCCTTCAGATTAAGACAAATTTGAAACCTCTTACTCACCTACCATTCCTTTCAACATGCCAAAACTTAGAATCTTCCAGCTTTCACTTTGCAAATCAACTGGTGATTGGATGTTTACTCAGTATCTCTTTTGTGGGGGATGGCTGGTTTAGATTCCTTCCATGATTTTTTCATAGAATTATGTATCATTTTTGTTGCAATTGAACCTTTTTTGATATTATGTTTCACGTGAACTTGAAAATAGCTACAATGACATTTTTTTAAAAAAAGTATGGAATTCCTGCTTTAAATGATACCGTTTTTCTAATTAGTTCATAGTTCAATGGGTTAAGGCACTATGTAGGGAAAATAATAATAAGAATAGTAGTAAAACTGTGCCCCACGAAGTTTGGAGTTTAAGCATCCGTCTATGGTAAAGTCCTTGACAACAACATAATGTCGTAGTCTGAAGAAGGCCACATGTGATTTCCTCTTGGACTGTGGAGAGATGACCTGTGCACTGAGTTGGCAGGCTGATTAAATTGAGTAATATTATGTTATTGTCTTCATTCCATCTTTTCACCAAATCCTTTTTTGCGTTACAGCCAAATACAGTTGGCACTTCTTTTTTTAATGCTTAACCCATCAAATCAATGCCATCCGGCACAAGTCAACATCAATCACACACACACCTTAGCCTCATGCTCTCTTCTTCTGTTCATAGTTAATTTGGTTCTTTCATTAATTCTCAGTACACCCAAGATCAAGAATCATCTGTTGTTCACATTAGCCACGAGGTGCTTAAATTTTTCACCCTGTACTGTTACCAAACAATGTACAAGTCTATATTCTTTATAATACCTATCATACAGTGTACTACTGCTACTACTAAATCTGAACCATTGCTGCCAAAAAAGGAAAAGAAAACATCCACAGAAAAATCAACTGGATTATGAATTATTATGTGCAGAGAAGGTATCTAAAGCTAAATTCATAAGGTATTACTTTAACAAACTGAGAAAGAGGTTGGTTTCGTCTCCTCTCTATCAACTTAATTGCTTCTTTTCCTAATTCACTTGGTAGTTGAAGGCAGACCCAGTCAACCAAGGAGTCCAAGTCTTTACCAAAGTCCAGCAAATACCAATCCAGCAGCTTTGGGATTCCAAACTTCTCTGATGCAATTCCTACTGCAGCTTGTAAATATTCTCTTTTTGCTAATTCTAGCTGGTTCTCAACCTGGGATGCTGTGTACACTCTCACCTTCATTAACCAAAAGTTCATGAAAATTAAAAGTGGAATCAGAGGATGGAAAAACATCAGGGTCTCTTAAATCTAATATGGATGAATAACTTGAAAATAATTGCCTAGATAATTAATGAACAGATTTTCATTTATTAGGAACTATCTTTACAAAGAGAATTGCAGAATAATTGAAGAGTAATGTAATAATCCAGAACCAGTACTGGCTTCTTCTGATGCGAAGAAAAAATGGTATAAAGGTTTTAATCAAAAGTAGGTGTAAAGATCGGAAATCTGCTGATGTGTTTAAGAACTTACAGCTGGGGACGACCAGCTTCCACATGATAATGCGAAAGTAACCAATGGTTCTGATAACTCCAACCCAAAAATACTTCTAAATGTCTTCTCATCGTACTTGGCACTCTTTGAGAAAGCCTGCGGTCAAATTAAATTACAAAGTTATGAACTTCCCAACTTTAACTTCAAAATTAAACATCACAATCCATTATTGAAATCAGCAGCTTACATATTGCGAATGGTAAGGAAGTCTCAAAATGAAATGCTCAATGGTTATAGCATTTAGCAAGTGTCCGCTCACATTAATTGTTGCCTGGTGGACGCATTATTATTATGAGTTAGTTTGCCAAAATATGAAGAAAGAACAAAGCTATATAGAGTAGAGCAGAAGGATAATCAATAATAATCTGTACCTTCTGCATCAAACCAGCAACCATCTCGGGACTCTCTGGTATTCCAAGTTGTAGAAATGCCTACAGGAATTCGATCACATAAGCGTGTGCTGAAGAAAGCAGAGGAAAGAATGCCAAGAAATAAAAAGAAAGAAATGACTAACTAGAAGGGTCCCTTAAGCAAAAAATTCCCAGAAAAATGGCATACATTTATCATGCAGGAGTTATAGACGTTGATCCAAAAGGCAAGTTTCTCCTGATGTGTAAGACGTTGCAAGTTGACAGAAGCAAGTTTCCCCAAGAGGAGTCTGAAATTTAGAAAAATTGAGGCTAGATTTAATATTTAATTTCCAAAACAACAGCATGAAGCGATGTAATATTATTATCAGTAGCGCAAAACTTACTTCAATCTTTGGAATAGAAACAATGAGTTTGTCGTCCGCTTTGTATTAATTGAACTGGCTTCAACTATACGTACGTTCTTGTATGGACCAATATCTCGCATTCCAAATTCTGAACATATATTATAAGGGTCCTGATGATCCGTTTCTTCAGTTTGCATCGTAGTTAGCATTGAGAATAGATGTAAACTTTCAGTGGCACCTCTGTTCTTGATTGAGCTCATTCTCAATAGAATGCCCGATAAGCATTTCAAAATATTTTCAGAGATATTGTTCGGACTATCATCGCCAGATACCTTGTTATCTGGAGCACGTAGTTGTCTCGCTTCAGCATTTTCTGGACTCGTCTCTCGGTTTTCGAACTGAATATGAGAAAAGTATATGTATATATATATGTGTGTGTGTTTATAACAATACCAAAAATGAATAATATGGAAATTTCATACTCACATTCAGTTTTGGAGAATTTGGTTTCGCTGATGATTTGTAACGAGCTGGAGATTTCTTGACTGGAGTCTTTATCGTATGGGTTTTCTGGAGAGAAGACACCTTGTGGTTACTTGTCGAATTCATACGCGATTCATTTTCCTTTCCCAGACCATTATCTGAAACAGAAAATAGGCAAAGGAAAAAGGGGTCAAAAGGTAATTCCAAACCTGATTCACATTTTTCATTTAATAACTTCAAACTCAAAAAAAGTTTTGGCTTTATCGTTCATGGTTGCCAAAGAATTACCAGTTTTCTGAACTGAAAGTTCGGATTGAACTTGCTTGGAATTGTTTTTGAGGGAAAGCTCCATGTTCTTCTTGGAGGAGGAAATGTTGACAGCTTCCTGATATAAGTCCTGCCTGAAATGCACAACCTGCTCTTCAAGCCGCACCACCTCCTCTTCAAGAACAGCTACTTCGGCAAGAAGTTCTAGCATCTGCAGGCGTGAAAGATCTGGCATTACAATTCTGGCTTCGTTTCACCAACCAAGCCTCTGTTTATAATTTTTTTTTAAAAAAAAAAAAACAATATTCCCGACTGCTAGCATGAATTATGAATATCATTGTTTTCAATGTTTAAGGAAAATCCAAAGCTATCAATAAGGAAGGAATTGAGGATTTGAAACACGTACATTGGGAGGAAGAAAAGGAGGGAGGCGGGGTAAAGCTCCCAGAGGTCTGGTGAAAGCTCTCTTCAAAGCACGACCCACATTTTCTTCATGTCTGAGCTTCTTCTTCAGCTTGTCAACCTGATGATTCAGAATGCCAAATCCAATATAAAATTATGAAGAAGAAAACAAGTAATTAGCGATTTTGATCGGGATGAAACGTTCATACGTCTTGTTGTAAAGCCACTTTTCTCTCTCTGCTTGCAACCCGTCTGCTCGTGGTTGCTTTTGCAGCATCAGGCAAGTTCGCCGCCGGCATATCCACGCTTCCCTTCAAGGCAATTCGGAATTCAACCTTTTAGCTTTTACAGTAGTATCGCACCAGTGATTCTAGCCCAGAAGTAAGAGGATGGGCGACAAAATTTGTATGAAGGAAAGCAGAAGACTTCATATAAATTTAGAACTTCATCAGATGCAGAATAAAAGAGATAAGAAGATTTCTTCATATTTTTCATGGCTTTCGCTCATAAACAGAACAAACCGTTTTTCGAAGCATGCAATAAATAAGGTGAGAAACTACAGCAACCTACTTAGAACTATGCACAAGACTTGGAACTAAGGCTGGGATTACTTTTTCATGATTCGCAGATGCTCTCATTGACTGCACCCTTGTCCTCCCTTTGCGATCCATCTCTTCAAAACTGCAATCCAAACCAAATTTATTACTCAATTTTCCTTCTCAACGTCCAAATATCTAACAAAACAATTCCATCGAATCAGACAAAACAAGGGATCAAAGCGTGCCTTAAATGGAGATCAAACCTTTCTGAGAGGAAAAGAGGCTCATTTTTTCATAGACGTCTAAGAAATTCATTGGCGAAAGACCACTCCAACGATTTACCTCCCAATTTCGACATTCCTCGATCAATGCAAAGAAACAAGAATTGGGACTTTATTTTCCGAATAGCAGATACTGGATGTCTCGGAGACATGGAAGTCTATTTAAGATACTGTATATGACAGCCACAGACAACCGGGTCTACCGACTCGGGAGTAATTTACCATATCTTCCACCGCTTCAAAAGCTTATCTGTGAGAGAAAAAGAGAGATTTACTCACTGAGTGAAAGGTAAAACGAATGGATTTGCAGAAAGTTTATGTGCATCTCTTGCATATCCCGCTCTATGGTCCACAACATGCCAGCGTCATCATGGAACAACGTGTGCCTTCTCTTTCGAACCCCATCTCCTTTATATCCCTTCTTTTTTTCTTTTACTTTCTTTTGGGAATGGACTTTCAGAATACAATGAATCCTGAAAACAGAGTACAACCAGAGTAATTAAGATTTCATTGGTTAAATATAAATCAAATCCCATGTGGGTTGTGATTGTTAGTGACTTTGGAAGCACACTGAGAGGCGATTGCATAAAATATTAATAAGGAATGAATTTGAGGGCAAAGACTGCCACAGTCACATGCTTGCCAACTAATTAATACATTTTTACTTCTTTCGGAAGATCCAAAGCAGAAGAGCTCTAGAATTGCCTGGTTTGATCATACGTAATAACATTGGTATTCGTTCTTAATTAACTACCTAATACCAACGCTTATTATAATAATCCCCCCTTTCATTTCAAGAAATGTATAACCCATTTCTGCTCTGTTCTTGATATGAATATAACAGATTTGCATTTTCAGACCTGACTTGAAAAGAGGGAAAGAAATTCACCTAGCACCAATTTATGCCGCTCGAAAATGCTCCCCACCTACTTTCTTCCTTATCCATCAAGAAAAGATAATTGATCAGAAATGAAGCCTCTTATCTCTAAGAAATCAACCAATGAATGCGTTCAAACTAAACCCCACTGCTCATAAAATGTCTGATGTCCCTTCAACCTCCTCAATGCATATGTCAAAACACAGCTGATTTCTTTAAAAACAAGCTTCAAGCTGGAAAAGTAGTGTATTTAATAATGAAATCTCTGTTTTTTGGAAAAGCAAATTTGGCTATTTTGTCACTTACACATGGAATGGATGCTTTGATGATAGAAATGGTCACTTATCGACTTAAAAAAGGCTTGTGGGAAATAAAGAAAAATGTAGAATAAATTTAAAAAAAATCAAAGTAGGCACTCACATCCACGTGACAGAGACATCAAAGCAGAAATATCTTAATGCTCCATGATTAACAAAAGTAATAAAGCACTAATCTTTCCATGTATGGAGCCATTTAATTATTGGGGGACCCTGTTCTAAAGGCAGTTGGGATGAGACTAGTGCTTACTTGAATTCCGAAAGGATCGGGCTGCTGAGTTCTTCAAGAGGTTTTAAATATGTTGTGTACTTGAATTAATGAAGAAAGTAAGTAGCCAGTAAGTGTTTCAATAGTAAACTCAGCAGCAATTCCAATGCCAAAACGGATTCGCATTTTGACAAACAGTTTATGCGCACTCGCGCGACGGCCCATCGAACACATCCAACAATTGGCAACTTCTTGTTCTAAATTCCAAACAAAAATAATTAGAATCAAATTGCAGTTGGAGAGTTAAGGCGTGTCATAATCGATGGCAGACAAACGATTTTGCAGGGCAGATGAGTAAAAGAGGGTTATTATTATACCTGCTTGTTCTTCATAGAGTCGATCAATCGGGAAATTGGTGTTAACTGAAGCAATCTTGAAAGCGGAAAAGTCAGATTCAAGAGGAAAATGACAGATGCACGACCTAACAAATTTTGTAGTCCCTTGATCGATCATCCTTTCGCAATTAATGCAAATTCATTGAAGAATATTATTGTTGGAGAGCCGAATCAGAGGCGTAATTGCACACTAAACGATTCCGATTATTGTTTTCCCGCGGAACTTCGAATTTTCTTGCTCTTTATTTGTTTGTTTGAAAACAAATTTGACTGCATCTGCAATTTCTATAGGCAATTAATAATTTTAAAAAATGAATATAAACAAACAAAAGCAAACTCAACATAAAATCCAATTCTATTTTAATATTATTTAATTAAAGAAAAAAGAATTATGTCAAAAATCTATCTGACACAATTATAAAAAATTTAAAATTTTGGTACACTCTGTTCAATGAACAGTTAAACAAAAAATTTCAAAATTTTAAAAAGATGAAAGATTTATTAAATACCAAACTAAAAAAACTATAGTTCAACTAAATAAATACTAAATATTCAATAACTCAAATAATGACGTAAAATTTAAATTTCCCCTACAAATAACTCTCAACATTTCAATGAAAAAAGACGAACAAAAAAAAAACAAATGGAACCCATTAAGAAATGTGAAGACAAATAATTTTGTTAGCCCAAATAATAAAAATATATTTGTCCTTTTGCTAATAGAAAAGAAAAGAAAAGAAAATAATTCTAAGGGAGCAACCTCATCCTCCTTCCTTTGTCGGTGTCCTTAGCAGCAGCAGCAGCAATGAAGAGGAGTTTATTGAGTAAATCAGCGACAAATCTGTTAAGAATGAGAAATAGAAATAGAATTGGGATCGAAAGTATGATCTTCATTCATGTTTACCACGTTTAAATAGGATACAAACTATCAACTAATACCTAAAAATAGAAAAAAATATATATCTAACTAAATCTGGTAAATAAATAAAATATACTATAAATCTAACCATAAATTGAAGAATATTAAGATATAATATCTAGGATATATTCCATAAATAATATATCTCAACACTCCCCCTCAAGTTGGAGAGTGTATGTTAATCACGTCCAACTTGTCTTTAACTTGTCTTTACGGTAGGTCAATAACACCCAAGTTGTCTTTCACTCTTGTCTTCTCAGTAATGAAAATATCCGTAAAAAAAATAGACCGCCTTTGATTGGTTTGCATTTTTAGACTTTCAAGAAATTATTGAATTTTCAAGAAAGATGCAAGACTCAGAAATAGACCGCAATGATTGACTCGAGGATTGGTAACTTGTCCCATTTAATTTGATTTGGAACAAGTGAATATCCTCCCTGATCACTTCTCGGTCCATGCATAAATGCTTTAGAAATAGACTGCAATGATTGACTCGAGGATTGATAACTTGTCCATTTAATTTGATTTGGAACAAGTGAATATCCTCCCTGATCACTTGTTGGTCCATGCATAAATGCTTTAGTGGATAATGACACCAAGATCGGTGCTTTGGATCACTTGAGAGGCTGTGAAGGAAAATACGAACATCTTGAATATGTCACCTTAGAGCTTGGTGAGAAATTTGAAGATGCTTATAACGTATTCTTGATATTGGATGATTGACGATGGTAAAGACTTCACTGATTGGTTAGGGTTTGGCTTTAGGTAATACTCCCCTTGGACTCAGAGTCCAAGGGGGTATTAGGAATACCACGATCGATGCTTTGATATTAGGAATATCAAGATCGGTGCTCTGATACCATGTTAAGAATGAGAAATAGAAATAGAATTGGGATCGAAAGTATGATCTTCATTCATGTTTACCACGTTTAAATAGGATACAAACTATCAACTAATACCTAAAAATAGAAAAAAATATATATCTAACTAAATCTGGTAAATAAATAAAATATACTATAAATCTAACCATAAATTGAAGAATATTAAGATATAATATCTAGGATATATTCCATAAATAATATATCTCAACAAAATCCAGTTATAATCTTGAAACCTGAGCATAACAATGTAAAAGAAAGTGCTATGGCGCTGCCAATTACAGCCGTGGGGGGTGGGGACCTGCCGTGCTAAAACGCCTTTATGCTTTTCTTAGCAGGCTGCTGCACTTTTGCCGTAGCCGTAGGGCAACGGCGGTGCTGTGACATTGACATGGCACACCCACCTTCCATCTAAAAAGCCTCTTTTACAATTCCCAATCGCAGTGCAACACTGTTTACACTGTTTTGATTTGAGGGGTCCCTTCTTCTTCTTCTTCTTTCCCCAAAGGACACTCAATTTTCAATCATGCTTCTGAATCATCTCCATGGATCGAAAGGAAGTTGCAGACTTGCAATTGAACAGTAAAGAATATTAAAGGAAAAGGTGATGATTCAGAAGTGTACTGCTCTGTCCAACAAAGTCAATATGTAGTGTACTCATACCTAATGTAGGATACCAACCTACCCACAAATCCATTCTAACAGAGAGAACATAAGATTCAGATGCCAAAAAAAACATCCAAAATTCTCACCAAATGAACATAATCTTACTGAAGTAATAATCGATCCTGCATTTCGAAAGGCCGAAACTCTTAAACTAGTTGAAAAAGATGAACAGAAAGATTGACCAAAGAATAGGTATAACCGAGACATTGTGTATGTAACATGCATGCACTATTGCAACATTATATATATATATTCTAATAAATAAGTTTGTTATCAATCTGAATGAAATAAATATATAGTATTCCCTACAAGATGAGAGAACTAGCTCAGGTCATCAAAATTCAGTTCCTCTAGGCTGATGGAAGGATGATTAATATGGAAAAAAGAAAAAATCTAAAACCAAGTGAATTCCAGAAGCTGAAGCAACTTCAGCTGTTCTACTTGAAAAGCGCCCAAGGATTAATATGAGCTTTTCTGTGTTCAGATTACTTGTTGTTGATGGCTTCCGTATACAGTGTAAGCTCCATAAGCTGCGTGATACATACTTGGATCGTGAGGCGGCAGACCATATCCATAGCCATCATATATGTGCCCCCCGTAGTAAGCTCCATTCCACTGGTTACCAAAATCTCTGAACTGCCACACCTCAACAAATGCAAGAAAAAATGCTGTTAAGACTATTTATCAACCTAAATCGGCCGCTACAGATGGTAAGAATTAAGAAGGAATGTAAACCAAACATTTCCCCGGCTACGTGTTTCCAAATTCAATTCCATAACTGAGACAAGGTTCAAATAAAAGGTTCATACTTAATTGAAGTTCTTAAAACAGCTCATTTTTTTTTGTTTTCCTATTCATTCAGGAAAAGCATGGAAATTGAGAGAGTAATGCATAAGTTTTTTGTTATTATTTTCACACTAGGAGAGAAGATAATTTGCCTGCTTATTTGCTGGATTTCGGCCCCAAGAAAGACGAATAGTTTGCTTGCCAATTACAGTTGCATTTAGTTTCTGCAAGGCCTCTTCAGCATCATTTCTGCAAAGGAAAATTGAGAAGAATATGTGGCAGAAATTAGTAAAAATCAACAAGTTGACAAAACCAATAACCAGATAGATACACTATTAATTCATGGTTTATATGATAGGAAAACCAGATCACGAACTTTTTACCTATTGGCAAATTGAACAAACCCACATCCTTTACCAACTGGTATTTTAACAGAGACTATCTCACCATACTGTGAGAAAGGTTGCCTCAGATCTTCATCGGTGACATTAGGATCAAGCCCTCCAACAAATATCTAAAAGGAAAGCTCAGGTTAAACCCAAGAATACGAGGTGGAATTTCTAGCTGTGCAGATAAAAGTAACCAAAGCAACTTACAGTTGTATTTGCAGAATCTCCTTCAGATTGGAGTCCTTGGCTTAAGGGACCATTTGTTGAATATCCTCCTATAATAAACAGAGGACAACATATGCATAAGCAGTCAAAAAGGGGTAGGGAAGTGTACAACCATGAGTAAACCCTCAGAACACATGCATTCAAAGAATTAAATCAAACCCTTTTTGATTGATAGACAGGAAGACACAACACATATTTCTTTGTTAGCATTATAGTTTTCATTTTCACAATCCTTTTTTATTCATAACCCCCAGTCTTGAACCAAACGCCCCGGAAAAAGTAGAAAGCTTCCATATCTTTACTTATTCCAGAATTGCATGTCCTCCCCAAAGACTAACCCTAATCCCTCTTGGAAGTGGTTTTAGGCTATGCACACTACATTGTAACCATACAATTTAAATATACCTTGTGAAGAATTCTGTTGCTGATATCCAGAAGACTTTCTAGGCGTTGCTGCACCAATGCGCATAGGTCTGCTCGAACAATATACACCATTCATTTCAGACATGGCCTGAGACCTTTCATTGTCATCTCCAAACCGCACAAAACCATAACCCTTGGAACGACCAGTATTGGCATCAATGACAACTTTTGCTGCTTTAACAGAAGGAAATTTACTAGAAAATGTATCGTACAACAGAGCATCAGTAACATCCGCAGCTAAGTCGCCAACAAAAATAGAGAGATCAGGATCATTATCTGATCGCTTGTCACCGGTGCTAAATGTTGCCCAATTCAAGCGGAAAGGCTGCTCTGTACTTGGCATGAGCACTCCAGCATAGTTCTGAAGAGCTTTTTCAGCTGTTGCATGAGCAAAAAATTCTACAAATCCATACCCCTCAGACAAACCACTTTGCTTATTACGAATGATCTTGATCGATGAAATCTGCGTTATACAGGAAATAAAACAATCAATGTTCAACATGATCATGCCAAACTAAGAACAATTCAAGATTCTTCAACAAAAAAGATTGTTTGGAAACAGTTAGGATAATGTTTTTATTATTTGGTTCGAAAAAGTAGGGAAAAGAACGAGATAGAGTAGCTAGAAAATCCATGTACATAGCTGAATACAGAGCAATAAATATAAAAAGCAGTAAAAGAAACCTCCTTCAGAAACAAAATGTCAATGTCAATTGCTAGAGAATGTGATCTTCCATTACTTCTTCATACCCTTTTCACAATATTCAACAGGTGGTAAATTTAAGAGGCTAGAAGATAAAGCCATTCTAGACAGGACTAAAAAGTCCTATAACATGCTTCTATGCTGCTTTACCATTTACCAGTTGCCAATTCGCTCTCATTAAAATTTGTCAAATGCCAAAACAACATTTTTGCAAAACATACGGCTGCATTTTTACGCAGATTCTATACTCTAACCTACTAATATCAGAAAATGTAAACCAATCGCAACAAAAAACTCCAATAAATTCTCACTTTCTCAAAAGTAGCAAAAACCTTTTTTTCCCAAAAAACAAATGTTTGATCAAACTTATAATTGTCATTTGGTTCTGCACTTCTGTGTTCAAATTGCACAACGACAATGAAGTACGCAAACCTCCAAAAAGAAAAATCATCAGAACTAGAAACTAGTAGACGTTTACAACTGTATGGATGAATCGGAAAAGGGAATTATTCAATATTTCTAGCCTTATGTTCAGGAAGAGAATGAATCATTTCATAAAAAAAATAAGAAAAGATTGATTTATATGAGAACTTTAACGATTCCAGAAAATCAGCAAATAATCATCATCGATAATAAACGTAAAGATGAGTGAAAAAGAAGAGAGAAAATTGAACCTCGCCAATGGAAGCAAAGCAGGTATGGAGGTAACTCTCGTCCATCCAATGATGCAAGTCACCCACCCAAATCGTTTTGTTTTCGCCACCAGATCCCTGTAGCGGCTGCGAATGCTGAATAGGGAGATGGTGATGCTGATATTGGGGGTGATAATGCATATACGGCGGCGGAGGAAGCGGCGGCGCCATGTAATGCGGAGGCGTCATCATATGGTGCGGCATTACCATAGCCGGCGGCGGGTACTGCATTGACATCCACGACTGCGGCTGCTGGTGGCGCTGATTTGGTTCTTGCGGCTGCGAATCAGAACCGTTGCTTTGCATCTTATCTTCCTCCGTATTAACAAGGAGAATGGAGCAGATTTTAATGTACACCCTTACTGAAAAGGGTAAAAGAATCTGAATGGAATGAGAGGAAAAAGAATCCGAATCTGAGAGCAAAAAAAGGAAACCCAAAGAAGCCGAAAGAGGAGGACTGGATTAGGGTCTAAGCCTGAGGATGAGGATGACGAAAATACAAACCGGAAGGTTTTTGGGCTGTCTATATACACCCTACGATTAAGGAACACACTTAATCTCAGCTGTTCATTTCAGTTTCCTCTCCCCGGCCTTTGCCTCCATCCGCCGCCAATTATCCTGTAACCATCAACTCTTAAATTACTAAAAGGTTTTTCTATTTATTTTTAATTTTAGAAAAATTAATTTTGTATAAATTTATCAAATTTTTTACTTTTATTTCTAAATAATTTAATCATGTTTTAACTTTTTATACAATTAACCCAATTTTTTGTTGGATTAAAGCTTAATACTATCATAATTTATTAGATTATCTCATAATTTTTTAAAGCTCTATAATATAAAAGTTATTTGATAAAAAAATATAAAATTAAGATCATTAATATAAATTTTGTTCAATGAATTAAACTTAAATATAAGTTTGTATTAATATAAATTAAACTATATTCATATAACAATTATATACATTACACAAAATATTAAATTACTAAATTTGTATTAAGTCGAGTATGTCCCAGAATAAATATTAAATAATTAAGCAATTTTTGTTTTGTATAAAAAGAAATCCATTAATAAATGTAATTTAGCATTATAAGTTTTAAACAAAATAATTGGTTTGGATAAGTTAGAGTCAATAATTAGACTAATATATATTTTAGTGTAATTTTATTCCTCCAATCTACCTATAAATAAATTCATAAATTCATAAATTCATAAATTAAATATAAAAATAAAAAAATAAAAAAACTATGATTTGTTTCAAAAAGTAATATCTTACTTTTGTCTCTTAACCATAGGACACTAATTTATTTTTATTAATTATGGAAATAGCTTAAAAAATAAATAAATAAAAGAAAATAATAATAAAATCAAGCTTCATTAATTAACAGATAATCATACATAATAATAGAACATGCAGTTGGTAATATGAATATACAACTAAACTAAGTCACTACGAATATCATGATTAATATAACATATAACTATATAAATGATCATAAATTCTAATGGATTTTCGACTCCACGTGGCTTGCTGGTGCAAGAGAGTGGCCGACTCCAGGACTGTGGCCCGGGGTGGTCGGACGGAAGTCGCCGCCTAGCACCTCGGCGTCGCCGTCGCCAGGAGAGGAGGTATTGTGTTGAAATGCCGGTGGCCTCGTCCCGAGAGGAGCAACACCGGCAGTTTCAACGATTTTGCGGCGAAGATTTCCGACGACGGGATGCTCCATGGGCAGCAGCCTTCCATGGGTGTGTGATATATTGCAAATGGAAGATAAAATGAGGAAGGCGATATGGATGGAATTGATTACAGTCATTTGTGTAGAGAGAGAAATATGAAGGGATGGGAGATAAGAGAAAGGTAAGTATGGGATGGTTCCAAGCTTTGAGCAAAGAGGAGTATTTATAAGCATGATTTTGGTACAAGGAGATACTCATGTTTTTTTTATGGAAGTGCTTATTTCAGCTTCTCGCTGACTAAAAATCTATCGTAGGTAAATACAACTCTATCTTATTTTCTTGAAATTATTAAATTATAATAATCTTAGTCAATTGCTAGCAAATATTTTTCACGCTCTTGTAAGAAATATTACGTTCCTTCTAAATCTATGTAGGATCTTACAATTCACCATCTTACACACCACTTGGTGTCTAAATCTATGTAGGATCTTACAATTCACCATGCCAATACACACCACTTGGTGCCTGGCTCTAAAACCATTTATAACCTCTCAACATTTAATTTTTAAGTTAGATATTAAACACTTTTTTAATTTATTATTTTATAGAACTTATTTGGTCAGAATCTTAATCTTTAGTTTTACATATTATGCTTGCTTACAATATTTTTGGTATCGTATAAATATATATGCATGAGAGTATAACTCATATGTTTAATTTAAAAAAATATAAAATCGAAAAATGAATCATCATCAAATTTACAATATGAAATTGAATGAATGAATTCAAATTTACAATATGAAATTTACAATAAGAATCAAATATGAAATTGAATGAATGGTTCGAAATAAAAACAATAATCGAGAATTAAAATTAGCCAAAATAATACCTATAACAATAATGGGAAAATAAAAAATTTAGATTCATGGAATTTGAATTTGGAAAATAAAAAGTAAATTAAAATTGGAATTTTAGGGGAGAGGAGGGAATGATTATGTGGCCCAAAGATTCTCGTAGAGAGAGAAAAAGTGTGAAGGGGGGAGAGAGAAGATGGGATTTCTTGTGAAATGGCAAAAAATTGTTGTTGCTCCATTACCAATTCTGCATGTTCCATGCAGAAAAAGGAAGTTTCATTTTGGAATGGCTCATTTCTAAGGAATATTCAGTTTCATCCAAATGGAATCCCTTGCTATTTTGGAATGAATAAAGAAACCAACCCAAAGTGCCAAACCCACTACCAACCTTTCTTTCTACTACCGAACCCATGTTTGACTAAACTTCCCCCATTGCTACCTCCATTAATGCTTCCTTTCTCGTCCACCATTTTGTTTATACTTACAAGTCAAAATTCGACAACTTGTCGATCTAAACATATAACATATAATTTAATTGATTAAGAACATTTACTCTTTTGTGTTTGAACTCAATAGAAACATGTTATCATACCTATGATTATCGAGGCCATACCAAGACATTCATCTTCTTCAGCCTAGAAATGAGAAGGTGGCGCTAACTTAAGACGAAGATAATTAAAAAGGTAAGTACAATATCACATCCATTTGAATGGGAAAAAAAGATGCGAATAGAATGATCAAGATTCTTGATATTGTGGGAGTTATAATGATGGTAGAGAATGAAATGGGTGAGATTCGTGGGGGGATCTCACTAGATTGAAAAATAGTGTGCTGAAAAGCAAGCACTTCTAACGGCAAATGCTCCCAAGCCCAACAGTGAAAAATTTGCCCTCCAATGGCTATCTGTTTCTTTCACTTTTCTTCTTCCCTTTGTGTTTGCTGTGACTTTGGATCTTAAATAGAACAGCATTTTGAGCTGTTCTCCAATCTCCTCAAATAACCATACCATACCATACCAACAAGCTATACAACAACTTCCACCCTCTACAATTTTTAAATATGATCAGAATGGAGTTCTATTAATAGTTTCGAAACATAACTTAAACAAATTAATATCAGCAAAATATCTCTTGAACATATGTTTTTGGCAAAATTTCTCACCAGAAAGGAAAAAAAAAAAAAAACAAAAGCACAACATATTGATCATGAAAGGTATTTTCTACTCTTTTTTTTTTTCCCACAAAAGAATTGCCATATATTTTCCCTGATATGCTTTAAAGTGCATAATATTGTTCTAGAAAACTTCAATTAAAATTAGATGAGTTCCTAAAGCTTTGAAGTGCCTTTTTATGGCCTTTCAGGTCGATTGAACGCTAATGGTTCAATTCAAGGATTTATTTATATCGAAGAATATAATATGAAGCAAATGGCTATATAAGTTAATGAACATGTCATCTCAATATTCTATGAATAGAATTAATAAGAAATATTAAGCAGAAGCACATTATAGATTTCAAACATGTAATTGAAGTTTTTTAAAATTTAAAGACTAAATATTTAATATAATAACTCAGAACATAAACGAAATATAGAACCTAATATTTAGTATTTTCAATAGATTCTTAACTATATCAAGAATGAAAGTGCCAATTTGATTTTGTGCTGAGTGTCACTGTCTTGAACGATGTTGAGCCACTAGGCAAAGTGAAAGTGATAATTGACCAAGTGCGCATTACTGGTGATGGTTTTGAAATATATATATAAAAAAAATGTGTATATATATGAGAAAAAGAAAGGTGCAGAAAGCTTTAAACCCCACCAAAGGCAAGTCAAATGAATCCAATGGTTCTCTAAAAGTACTTGGGACGTGTACCTGATGGCATTTGATGGAATGTTGAAAATAATGGAGTTAGCTCCTCAAGTTGGGGAAGGTCACTGGCTCCATGTCTTCAGCCACCACTGGCCAAAATCACTGATTACCAATCAGAGTATCGAAGCCCTTGAATGGGGGCAACTCTGTAGATTCATTGCAAGTTTGATTGATTGAATAAGAGAGCCATTTTCTGTGCATTGTCAACTCCTACCTGTGGAGAAAAGGCTCCATTATCGATTGGAAGTGTTCAAATAAAAGCATCCTTATCTTGTGGAATTCAAATTCTGATTGTAGACCATGTGCCTAGATTACTATTGAATGGTTTAACTTTCATATTCATCTTCATATACCAGTTTCTACAACACAATTAATTGTTTCGACAATAACCATATGGTTACATATATAGTCAGTAATTTAATAACACTTGAAGATTAATCAAAGGAAAGCTTATTGAATTAAAAAATTAAGATGATATGACAAGAATCTTGACAAAGAACTAGAGCACCATCTAAATTGATGTTAAATGGACGACAGTATATTGCAAGTTGTAGTTCGAACGAAATAGTGAAGCTATCAGCTAACCTAAACCAATGGTGTTGAAAGGCATCGAACACTAAAGGTAGGACGAAGGATGAAAGGACCTAGTAATACAATTGAAAGTAACAATAAAAACACAAGGCTATGAAAAATACGTGGAGACTGCTTTGCAGCGAAAGTTGCATTTTATCTTAATAGACATGTTAATCGGAGAAGTGGGCAGCTTCACAAAGATGGAACATGTAAATAGGACCCCTCACACCCTAACCTCACTACCATCATAAAATTACCCTAACCTCCCTACCATCATAAAATTATCAAGGCAATACACGCTGTGCTACAGAACATCAAAACGACAATGCTGGTTCTCGTGCTATACTTGTCTGGCAAGAGCTACTTTACTACCATTAGATTTCTAGGTACTGGTTATCAACACTTGGAAAAGATCTGGTAGACTAATGTCAACGTACAAAGAGGAACCCTGCAGCTCAGGTCAACGGAAAAGAATGAAACAATTTTCATGTTAAATGATGTACAGGAACCGTCTCCTAAAGACCTGTTGTACTTAGTTTTTCCATAGGATTTAGTTCTGTTCTCAATATTTTCCGGTGTTTACAATTACCCAACTAATCATCAATATCTTTCTTATAGATGCAGTAAACAACCCCCACCTAAGCAAACAACATGCAACACAATAACATCTAGTGTTCCACCCCCTCTCTTTCTTTTCTTTTTGATAGAAATCATGTCATCCAAAATCTAAAGTTTAGCTCCTATTATCAACTATCCAAAAGCTGTATTCATGTTGTTTTTGGAGGGGAGGGGGTTTCCTTTACCCAAGCCCTTGGACTATTTTTCCTCTTTCTTGTTTAAAAAAAAATTCAAGAATAAAAAATACACATCTTTTCACTTACCTGGAACTAAGTTCTAAATGATTAAGGAAGAACCACTATTTCAATTACCCTTTTCATATATTCGACCATCTAAAATTTTGTACTTCTCTGCGTGTGTCTGTATGTTGGCAGGTATCTATCTAAACAGCCGATGGTAATGAATCTAATGATGGATAGAGGATGGCTGCAGGTCGGCAATGATGAGGAAGAGGAACAATGAATAGAAAGGATGATATTTTGCAGCAGCAATGGAAAGAGGAAGGAGAAGTAGATGGATAACATACAAGTACCAAAAAAAAAACATTGGAAAACAACTAATGAATAATGTTTTGAAATACATCAAACATTAATGTATTTTCTGAAGGATGTTAAGTTATTATATGTTCTTCTAGTGTGAATAAATGCGTGCCTTAACCAAATTGTCGGCCCCTAGGTTTTCTAGTTTTGTGCCCTTTGAGAATGTAAGACAAAGCATATTAACTTATGAATGAACCAAAGGAATAAAGAGAAGCATAAACAATATTGCTGCATACCGGGAACAGCTTCAAAGTCATAGCATTTATAAGATGATCAGTCGAACTATCTCTCCCAAAAAGCGGAATGACTTGACTGCTTCTCTCAAACATTTATTTTTCTCATCCCGAGACCAGTGCTGCATTAGTGCCAACATAGCAGCATAGGTTATCAAATAGTAAAGCAGAAGCTAAAAACAGCATTCACTAATAGAATTTTACTGAATATTCTACGAAATCAACCTCTCCAAGCATGTTAAGCTTCTCACGAACGTTTTTCAGTAATTCTTCTGCATCCTCTTCCCATGTATAAAATTCAAGCTTTCTTCCTTCAAGGAGTCTCTCAGAAACCTTTGGAAAAAGATTAAAAAAAAATCATAATAATTTTTTTATCAGCTAACAGGCAATAACACCATGCATATATGTAAATCTCAAGTTATAATATTTTTTAGGATAAAAATTATTTCTTGTGCAGCGTCTTATGCATGAAGGAAGCCACAAGTCATCGAACACTATTTATGATATTAACAACGCCTGATGGTTAGTTTATAACTCGTGACTCAAATATAAAATCACATCAGAGACACCTCCTTCATGGGGAGAGGCTACCTAATCATCTTTGTATAATACGTTCTAAGAGAAGAGGTTATGCAATACGTTTCTTTTTCTTTTTTTTTAATCTCAGATCCCAGTAGCATCAACTTGTGAAATCAAAAACATCAGAAGGCTTCATATACCTGTTTCGCTATCACTTGCCCACCTGCTATATGTGAAAAGTTGATATTATAATAATGGGAAAGGAACAAAGGGGCACTCCTCTCAGCAAGTTCCTCCAGATACTTAGCATAAGAAATTCCTGAACTGGTCGGATCAGGTATCACAATACCCTGTGCACTGAACCATTCTAGATCCTTTTCAAGACATTCTGAACGTTCCAACCCTGATTTTCTGAAGTAACTATCTGGAATCAAAATACTGGATTTCAGTCTTTTGCAAATAAAAACAAAAGGAACACCATCTGTCACTTAACAATAAATGACCTTGTGAGTTCTAACCTCACTCCAACAGGATCTGTTCTATTGGTTGTACATGTCTTTTGAGTACATTTTTCAATATATCAAAAACTTAATACTCATACTAAGTTGATTTACTTTCGAAAATACTAGTCAAGAGTGCATATCATCCAATTACTACTAATTCTCAAGAGAACCATTCGAACAACGTAGAGAATCATAAAAGTACCAAATGTCCAGCAGCTATAGTAGAAACCATAACCCTAGCATCTGTGCACTCACAAATTTGTATTTTTTAAAAAGAGAAACAATTTCATTAGATCGTTGAAACACAACAAAAACTCCAAACACCTAGAGGTGAATTACATAAAGGCCTACCAATTGGAGATTAAATAAGATAAGCTATAATGAGCAAAAGGGTACTTAGTTTGCACCAAAAGAAAGCATAAGAAAGAACAATTTCCATAAAATGATCGAAAGAGAAGAAGAAATTCCTAAAAATACGACCATTCCTTCCACCTCAAAGAGACCAAAAGAGAACTGTGGGCAAGCCAAAGGACCTTCTAAGAACCACGAAAAGGATGGCCCACCAAGATAGATGCAAGGAGATAAAAGATGTTATTGGATAACGGTAAAGACAAACCAACAGCTTCCAAAATACTAAACCAAAACAGGGAAGCAAATGGAGAATGTATAAATAAATGGCTTGGTACTCAACATTAGATTTGCATGTGATGCACCAGGAAGGAGATAGGTTGATATAAGGCATTCGTTGTTGTAATCGATCAGCCGTATTATTAACTCCAAGACTAAGCTCCCAAGAGAATATTTTGATTTTCTTAGGATAAGTATCCTTTCAAGTCACTGCATAAAGGTCCCTTAAAAGTGAATCAACAATACCCACCAGATCTTCCATAAGAGATTTAACAGTAACCTCTAAGAAGAGGACAAGTCCAAGTGTCATGAAAAAGTCTGTAATCTAACTGAAGACAAGAGGTGTGAAAGATGAGCCCACTCAATTGTTTCCAAATCATTAAGATTACGATGAAGGCGCAAGTTCTATGTATCAGTTGCCGCAACCGACACATCTGCCACATTAGCATCAGGATTAGAAGTAAGCCGGTACAAGCACAGGAAAACAGTAAAAAAATTCCACAACTTAACCAAGAGTCCTTCGAGAAAAAGGTAGAGCTTCCATCTCTAAGACAATGTTGAACACGACCAGCAATTAAGTCCACTGTTTGACAAATAAATCTTGGAAAGGACTTACAAGAACCATATAGAATGGATCGAGGCCACCTGTTCCCAATTGCAGTCGCATGGTACATAGCATCAATAAGTTTCCACCATAAGCATTATTTTCATTAAGAACATGCCAAATCCATTTGGCCAATAGAGCTAAATTTTGGTGCTGAAAATTTCCAATTCCAAGACCACCCGTCAATTTAGGAAGCTGAGTAGTCTCCCAATTCATGTTACGCATACCCCCATCCCCTCGAGAACCTTCTCAGAAGAAATCACAGATAAGCTTATCTATTATCGTTGATACTTTGGTGAGAACTCGTAACAAGGATGAATAATAAAATAAGAATTTTAGAAATGTATCTCGATAAGGAAAATATTGAAGGAAACATTGGTGAACGAGAACCACCCAATGCAGAGTGGGGATTAGAAGAATGCCGTCAGATCAATGAGGAAAGTTGAAAAGTAACAAACTCCTAGCTTAATGTGCACAAATTTTAGACCGATAGCGATATCTCTAAAATTTACAAAAACAAATATTGGCATCTAAGTATCTTGAAAAAGTCGATGGTTTCTTTCCATCAAAAGGTGTCGAAGAACCACAGAGGAATGTCTCCACTAAATTATGGCCTTAACAAAGAACCAAGACCCTGAAAGTTATCTAGGGAGCATCAGAGAGATATCCTGCAGCCAGCATCAGAAGATACTGAAAAGATTCAAAAGGAATAACAAGCAACCAGAGGCTAAGGAGCAGTGAGTATCTAAAAATCTATAAATAAGAACTTAACTCAGAACCCGAAATTTTAAAACAGAACAAAAATAGTACCAACTTCTACACACGAAATCCTAATAACCTAGTGTAACCATTTATCTAAGTCCCGACAACACAAATCACTACAGTCACAGAAACCTATATTAGTCAGCAACATTATCATGCATCCTCTTATCTTGGTTATACGAAATATAAACAATCTGGAAGAGAAAATGCTGGGAGGAATCTTACAAGCAACGTCGCTGGATTCATCAACGATTAGCTCCACAGTGCTGAAGACGAGCTTACTATCGACCAAATATTTAAGGAACCCTTCCAAGCTCGGTTGCCAAGTCTGTGTACCATCCCCATCCTCATCATTATCATCGTCACTCAACACCAAATTTCCGTCGTCTTTCTCCTCTACTTCAACTTCGCTGGATGAATCCACAGCGTCACCAGATAACTTTTTACCACTAACATTATGAAGCCTCATGGCGACGAACCTTAACTCCTCAGTAATGCCTTTGCTCTCTCCAGGATACTCTCTCCTGTATCTCTTTTTCTTCTTCAGAACCGGCGGAGCAGAGCCCGTGCTTGTCGCAGTCGTGGAAGGCAGAGGAGCAGAATGATTTGAATCCGAGCAGCACAACCTCAGAGCACCTCCATTTCTGAACTTCATCGTCCGAGTCGCTACACTTGTACAACTCCTCAAAGGTCTCGAAGAACCTAAGGAGGAGGAAGAAACAGAAGCATAAGTTGGAGAAATTCGTTCAAAAGAACGCAGCGATACGCTTTCCGGCAGCGACATCGTCACAGGAACAGTCAGGCTGAAGATTGTTGTTCTGGTATCCGACTTCGCCGGTATCCTTGGAATCGAAGCTGACAACAAGAAGGCCGGGCCTGAATAGAGCACGAAACTGGGTTGGGCTTGCAGACCATCTGATATCTACTTTTGTATAAGGTCTCAGATCTGTTACAAAATAAGTTCTCTCTCTTCACACGCGCGCGCGCGCACACGGTAATAGTGTCCGAAGTTTTCTAATTATAACAATAAATTTTTAATATGTTTTTTTTTTTTTTTTTTTTTTTTTTTTTTTTTTTTTTTTTTTTTTTTNGTGGTTTCCTAACCATAGCGAGATTTCAACTTCTGCAAAAATTCCAATGTCTCTGTGTATGAAGGGTCAGCGCGGCTGAGGGGCTTGCATGAATTTATGTGATCCGTTGATTCTAACACCTGTATCGCAACCAAAAAGAACATAATAAATCTCAAAAAGTGAGAAGTTCAATGAAACGGAAAATGAAAAACTGAGTCGAAAATTGCTCTCTTTTAATATTCATGATCACCATGACTTGAACCCTTCAAAGGAAAAGTAACTAATTAAGAAGGTATTTGGTTGGTGTTTTCAGAATCTACTGTTTTCCTATTTAGGTAGATGGTCAGTTTTTCGGCAGGAGAGAAAAGGGAGAGGGAGAGAGATGGGGAGGGAAGTGGGGAAAATTGTTCTATTCAAGATAAATTAATTTAATGAACCAATAACTTTTGGACGTTAGATCCTAGGATTCATTATGAAATATTTTAATGATCATGCAAAATCAAATAAAACTATCAAACACTCATAAAAAATCTTGAAAGCATTCCACTTTTAGACATCGATATAAGGCTCCAACAATAAAATCAGAAAACAGAAGGATCCATTGAAGAAACTCTTATACCCAAAACAAAACCATGAAATATAAATAATAAATAGACAAAGATGCATTTAACTAGTTAGTTACCTATCTTTAATAGAAAATGCATGATAAAAGAACTGATGAAGCTATATAATCAGAAAGAACGCATTAGAGAACCACATGAGGACCATTTCCAGAACAGCAATAGCATGCACCGTCCATTACAGTTTCACCAGTTTGCCCAACAAAGTATCATAAAGAATAGCTATATGGGATATATTTAAGACAAGATATACAGCTTATAACTCTACTTATTAAAATTAGGCCACCTAGTTTTCATGAAAACTAGGTCTTCCTTAAAATTTCCAGATCAAATCAACAGGAAAAATAATCATTTGGCAATTTTCATGGTATACTGGTCCAAACTAAAAAAAATGTTATATGATGATACTTGAAACTTATGTGATTTCTATATTACAAAATAGAAACTAATCATACTCACAACTAGTTCCCCAAAGCCAGGATATGCGGATTCAATAGGAACAATTTCCATTCGGAAAGCCCATCCTCCATAACCTTCAACAATTGGGGTCACCTTCGTCTGCAGATAATCATAAGCTGCCTATCACTCTAAAAAAAATAAACACGAAGGAACGTTGTCTTTCAACTCAAAAAGTAGACTACCTCACAGAAACTAAGAACCTCAATCAGTCCTTTCTTATGGAGGTGACGGAGAAAATCATTCAGCTCCACCAATCTAGGAGACCCACTTCTCAGCTCTCCTATCTGAATAACAAGAGATGTGATGGATGTTAGTGTAAAAGTTTGAACTGATTCCCAAAAAACAAACAAGACATCAAACTATTAATTGCTCCTCAAACAGAGTCACTTCGTTAATGGAGTCAAATACTAACGGTAGGGGCAGGGCGGAATACAAGACCCATTCTCCAAGGCATGTCTGCTAGTTTGCTGCCAAAATGTGGGCAGCTATAGAAGACCTGAAGTCAGAGATCAACATGTTGCGACTGATAAGAAGATTGAAGACATTAAGATAGAAAACAAAGCAAGTAAAACAAATATTGCAAGGTAACATACAACTCCCGCTGTATTTTCCACAAGGTTATCAATATTTTCTTTCTTGGCTTTATACAGCATTTGCTTGACAACCAGCCCTCCCATGCTGAAACAAGAAGGTTGCATTTGGTTAGAGGGTTTCGGTCACACGAGGAAAGCATGGACAAAAAAATTAATAATAACGAATAAATAGACGCTGCATAGATAAGATCAAAACTAAAAGATATGACAAATTGCAAGTGCCTATAACTTGAGTGCATTACAAAAACCAGCAATGAGAAACCTTATACACTTTTTTTTCAAGCAAGAAGAAAAATCAAAACAAACTCTGCAATGAAGAAGGCTAGAAAATCAATAAAATGGTCGAGGCATCAAGCTCTCAAAGATTTTCCGATGAATGCATCAAAAGCATCTACAACCTTTGACAATAACAGCAAAAAGAATATCTTTAATGTGAAGAACAAAAAATATCACCAAGATAAAGAAGACAGCATTTAAGCAGGGAAAGGAGTCCAACTGAAAGAACAGGAGGAAGGATGACAAAAGAAACCCCGATCTCACCAATCTAAGAAATGACCACAGTGTAGAAATCTAAGTGGAAAATGATATTCTTTGAGGTAAAAGATTTCACATCAGAACAAACAGGTAAACCAAGCTAGCCTCAGGTTTGTTATTCTTAAATTAAAAACCGGCATTCTTGTACAAACCTGTGAGTAACAAATACAACAGGTCGATCCCCAATTCCAGCAGCGACAAGCTTATCCAGTAGCATGGAGCTGACTTCCTTCATGATTTAAATAGTAAAAGTTGATGAACCAATACAAAACAACAATATAAAACACTCTCAGAAGAGGACCAACAAAAATGAATGAAGAAGCTTGAATCTCTAAAGTGCAAGAATACTAAAAAATCAAAGTAAACAACGTTGAAGTCAAACTATTGACATCACAACTGCAACAGGAAGAATAGGAAATTATTATTCGTTTATGCAGCAACTGATGAATTAGAAATCCAGTTCTCTTCCATAAAAAATCAACCAAACTGATGGTAGCATACTGCATTCCATTGGACTGCTAAAGTTCGGTAAAGAGAAGAGAAGAATGACCGCATCAGCTAAAACCCCTAATGAGCAGCATCAACAATAGTGCAGTGCAGAACAAGTGCACATTCTCAAAATGAATTTGGCTTTGGAGACAATAATATGTAAGGAAAAATATATAAACTTCTAGGAATCGCTATATTTCAAGTTAATTTAGCAAACAAACCTGAAGAGGAAGGCTAGCCCCAGACCACTGTGTGAGATTTGTCTGCACAAGATTTGTAAAATCAGATCTTTTATAGACATACAGATAATTTTCAAGTTTGCAACTTTAGTTTCTGATTTTACGAAAAATAGAACTTAGAGTTCAGAAAAATACCTTGTATTTAAGGGTAAACATACGAGCCCTTGGGAAGTCAGATGAAAGCCATTCACCTGGCCAAAATGTGCCTAGTTTCCCTGCCTCCTGATCAATCTTCTCTACTAGTCCAGATTTTGTTGAGGATTTGTCCTCAGATATGCGCCATGACTTGTAAGGTCCACCACGGAGGCCATGAATAAAAACAACATCTACTAAAGGAGAGTCTAGCCTGGAATCATTCTGAAATGTATGAGATGAAGATGAGGTATTGTTATCATTTCCCACAGCTACACCATCAATATCAATGAAATTAGCTTCTGAATGAGATGACTCGTCCTTTTGAACAGTGTCCTGATCCTTTTCTTCATGAACTTTCCAGTGAGGAAGTTCGGGGTTTATTAAAAAGATCATATCATCATAACGGGGGCAATTCTTCTTCCTGTTTGTAGAATCAGTATCAGAGGGAGAACTATTGTCAGATGCTCTACGGTTAATACAAAATATATTTAGCAATGTGGCTCTAGCATAGCTTTGCAATTTAGCATCATGGCAACCAGGAATGGCCCCATTGGCACAATCCTCAAGCCATCTACAAAATTCTTCATCAGAAACAATCTCCTTCTGGACTTTCTCTAGAAGTGAAAGGATGGTTAAAAGCCGAGCAGCATGTCTACGGATGTGAGCTGTAGGCGGTACACGGACACTAGATGAGTCATTTTTCTTCTCTGAGAGTGATGGTTCCCCAGAGACATTTGAAGTACGTTCTTGAGCCTCAAAAGCTCTGGATGCATCATATGCTTCCATGGCTGCCAGCTTCTCATAATCATCACATAACAAAAGCCGTCTCAGCAAAAAGAGAACGCCAAAATCAGCTATTCTGCTCTGACATGAAGAATCATCAGCACAAACTTCAGTCAGTGCTTTAATCCCCTTTAATGTTGCCATTGCAGAATCAGCTGCATCAAACTTTGGACTATTCTCTTTTTTTATATTCTTTAAATGTGCTATAAAAGGTTCACGTGAAAGTAAATCTGCCAACGGAGGAGAGGTATCTAATGAATCAGTAGTTGCACCAAACTGGTGTACCACGAGGTTAACAACTGCACCTGCTAGCTGACTAGCAACTTGACTGGCAAAAACAATGTTTGACTGCTCAATCTTAGTCTGCAAAAATTCATTGGGAGAATTTTAGTAAAATAAAATTGACAAAATACCCTCATTCATACATGCACTGCAACAGCTTGAAAGAACCGTGTGGCAAGAATATGTGTGTGTGGTCTACACATGTAAAAATCATTTTGATGTTAGTGAACAAAATGATGAGTAATAAAGTGTATCTGATTCTATAATTAAGAAAATAAATATATCTGCAGACCTTCACTTTGTCATTTTTAAGCTCAGTGGCTCCATTCACTGCAGTCTTCTTAGTAGAACCGAGAATTTCAGTCAGCAGTATAGCCAGCCATCCTTGAGAAATAGGTATGGAGCTTGGTCCATAGTCTTCAAGAATGCAAGATAAGATTTTAGTTGCAGAAGACCTCAAAGATTCAGAAGAAAATTTGCCAAAGACCCATTGAAGTAGTATAGCAGACCATCTCTGACTCTCTTCAGCTGATAGACGCATCCACCCAGTGCTGAGCAACTCTAATGCCTTTGCTAAAGCTTCTTGAAGCTCTCCATGTTTTTGGGTCCGTATAGCAGCATCTCTCATTAGATGAAGACCCTTCTCCATAATATTCTTTTGTGCCTCAGGGAACCGTTCAACAGAAGCCAAAAATGCAGACAAAGCAGCCTGAGCCAAAGGGATGTCATCATTTTTACTTGCATGAGAAACAGTAGAAAGAAGGCTTGAGCTCCAATCAGAAACAGAATCATTTAAGGGAAGATTACGATCCTCCAGTAAAAGCCTAGCTACCAAACTTCCATGCCATTTCACAGACCTTTCAGGTGCCATTAGTGCAGTCATGACAGCATGTCCGTCTTGATCTAGTTCATGAATGTGCAATCGGTTCAGTTCTGATGCCATTGACCAATTTGCCAACGCCCACGCCGCAAAAGGTACAGCAACATGCGCACAATGCAAATCATCCCACAGACCAGGAACAACAGAAGAATTGGCTACAAGTGAGCTATCATGCTTCTCTGATACTAGACTTTTAGGTGTATTTTTCACCAGTTCTACATGACCAACATCAGAATATGCCAACTTCACAAACCCACTTGTTCTAGAAAGTCCCAAAATGGAAGTGCCTCCAAGAATCTTAATTCCTATTCCTTTGATTCCTCTTCCACCATCTTCATCTTCGCCACCACTTGATTCATCAAATTGGAAACCCCCTTCCTCAATAACTTGAATGGCTGCTGCAATATCTCTAGTTTCAGCATGCGCGGGCAAGGATGGCTCAAAAGAAAGCTTCTCTAACCTATCACAATTGGACGTAACTATATCCATGATGGCAGCCACAAGCATGCTCCTACCTTTCAAAGAATCAGAAATATCGAATGAACTACGTCTTGGATGCTGTCCCACAAAAATGTGACAAATATCAATTGGAAAACAAGACTTATGAAGGAAAATATCAACAAAATCCTGAGTACAATATTCTACATTTTGTTTCAACGACAAAAAACCAAAGAATTGACCGCTTTGATGGCATAAAGTGAACAACATCTTAAGTGGACGGCAGATTCTCACATGCATCCTGACCTCGCGTGTTAACTGTCACATTATCTACCAATTTCACTCTAAATCCACTTTCTAGCCATTTCATAGTAACGTAATTGTTAGTCTACCCAACAACCTTAACTTCCTTTCATCAAGAGAACTCTTCCCCAAATTATAGACTTACTAGGTGGCTTTTGATATGTATGACAAAAGGGACAACAAGTAAGGTAATGAGGAGGAGTCTCAAGTACCGTACCAGAAAAGAAACTCAATATATTTGTAACTTCAACGTAAGAATTAAGGTATCTGTCTCAAGTACTAAAACTTAAATGTATGCCTAATTTCTTTTTCTTTTTTACACAAGAAATATGTTAAAACTTTATTAATCTCAAATTTTACCTGCTCCGTTCGCCGAGGCTTACACGAGAAGATGAACCTCAAAAGATTTGGAACAGCACGAGGCCTGCCCAGGACGGAAGCAGACACATCAGGATCAGCAATCAAGTAGGCCAGCGCTCTAGCCGACTCGGCCTGAGTTCCACATCCATCCCGAGGAACCGCCACCGACTCGAGCAACCAATCCACCACAGCACCGCCTCCCGCCCCGACAATCGCCGCCCTACGGCTCCCATTGGCTGCAGCAATGTCAGCCAGCAATGCCGCGACCCTGAGTTCAAAGCCGGACCGGACCTCATGATTGGCTGACGACATCACAGACCTTAACGATTGCCAGAGAACCGAGGCGGCAACGCCAGTTTGTTTAATGTGATGAAAAAGTCTCTTAAATGAATCGCTAGATCTCTGAACTGCCCCTTCAATCCCATCATACAAGGGATTATGAGTCTCCTGGGAGCGATCAGACCGATTTTCAGAGGGATAAAGGGAAATGGAAGCGACTAAGGCAGAAAAAACAGCAGCGGAGATAGTTATAATCGAACTGCGAGAAAAAGAAGCGGGTGATGCATTAGGCAACAAACTGTTCTGTGGACGATGCAAAATTGGAACTGGGGGTGAGACTAGAGGCGAATTCTGGAGACTCTCCGAGCCCTCGATTGATTTTTGCGCAGTAGACAATGAAGAAGAAGATGAAGACGATGAGGAGAAACGACGAAGATAGATCAAACGATGAGAACACCGACTTCTCGCCCAAGCACAAAGCATAATTTCGTAATCCAAACTTGAAGATATCAAATTTCCCAATTCTTATTCACGCGAAATTTCTCAGCAAATAGAAGAAATTGAACAAACTATCTCCTTGTTCTTCTTCGTTGCTCGTTCGTCAGATAAAACGTAGTGCGAATTTGCAGGCGTTAATATATGGCGGGACGAGAATGCGCAATTTGTACGGTAAATGAAGTCCACAGGGAATTTTGCAGAAAGTGCGAACCTCGGAAGCGTGAAAAACAAAATAAAACTAAATAGTAACTGGGCCTACTGGGCCTGATACTGGGCTCAAATTTTCGGCCCGTGATTGGCAGGCCCGATAGGAAAGGCCTGGGTTTAAAGGATATTTTTAATTTTTTTTTATGGTTTTTAAATCAAATATAAATTTAAAAAATATTTTATTAATTTAGTCTATTAAACTTTTTTTTTNTAAAGAGCAAAATTTTAAATTTAAGCAAGGAAGCGTTCCCTCCTCACCTTAGTTGCCATTTTCAAGAACCAGACGAGAGAAGTCTTGTTACGGAAGAAACTTCAAGTCTTGCATATCCGGCCTGCCGGAAAGATTGAAGTGGACGAAAACTTTGGGAATGGAGCGGCTACATAGAATGTTCGCCGCTGCCAGGGGTTCATTGGGGCACCCGCCGCCGGACTCGGCCACTCCTGATTCGTCGGAGCAGGTCTACATCTCCTCGCTGGCGCTTCTGAAGATGCTCAAGCACGGTACTGTTCAAATGTAGTTGCCATTTTTTTTTTTTTTTTTTTTGGTTTCTTCGGCTCATGTTCTTTCGGATGTGTCACAGTCTTAAACTGAAATAATATTTAGAGGTTCCGTAGACTCTGCCGTTCTATGAATTCAATGAATTTGGACGGCTTTGCTCGGTTTTAGGTTTAGTATATTGAATGTAAGTTTTGTTATTGGTAATTAAGATCGTAAATCTTTTTCCGTTTATGTAATTCTCCACTGCAATTTGCATAATAGGACGAGCTGGAGTTCCCATGGAGGTAATGGGCCTGATGTTGGGGGAATTTGTTGACTGGTACACTGTGCGTGTGGTCGATGTCTTTGCTATGCCGCAAAGTGGTACCGGTGTTAGTGTTGAAGCTGTTGATCATGTATTCCAGACCAATATGCTTGACATGCTTAAACGAACTGGACGGTAATTTTCTTTACTTCGGAATGTCTGTGAATATAGATTTAGATTTCGAATGACTTTCTTTGCTACAGAGAGCATCTTAAAGATTAAGTTGCTGAAAATGAAACTTTAGATCCTGCCTGTGACGTCTGGGAAGCGTTGTGCGGTCCAGTGCGAGTTTAGTTTTTGGAATAGATCTGATGCTAGCATAAAACCTACGTAGGTTTACTTCAATTTCATTGACAACTATGCAAATGGACATTTAGGAAGGTCCTGGAATGGTTAAAATCTAAGCCAATAAGATTTGTTGATGTCAATTTCTCTGTTTAACAACGTGCACGTGCACTTTGGAGGGATAGTTGGCTGGCCTGCAATTTTCTTTCTTATTTATACCATTGGGCCTTTGTCTAGAACCAGAATCATTTCTCATGCTGATTTCAACTCTTTACTTCTCTTAGGAAATGACTCCCTGAATGTGGGTTCAATTCATTTATAAGTTTAAGTCATCCCCGTTTCTGTGGAGCACTACTCACTAATCTATGATCTTCTTTTATATACATTTGTTTGGTTGTGCCCGTTTTAATTGAATGACTCTCCATTTTTAGGCTTCTCCCCTTCATTTGTTTCTTTAGCTTTAGTTTTGGTTTTGGTCTGTATTTCAGTTGACAGTTTCATCAAATGAAGGTATATAGAATTAAATAAAGCAATGAGTTCATGGATATGTACCTAACTATTGGCTAGTCTGTGATGTTGTGTTTTGGGAGGGAGGGGATGGTACCACTCTCATTACCTTCACTATTAACATATAATCTTCTGTTGCCCATTACCTTCAACTGTTTGATTTTTTTGTCTCATTACCTTCACTATTAACATATAATCTTCTGTTGCCCATTACCTTCAACTGTTTGATTTTTTTGTCTTCAGCCCTGAGATGGTCGTAGGATGGTACCACTCTCATCCTGGATTTGGATGTTGGCTCTCTGGTGTCGACATCAATACTCAACAGGTTTGTGGTTCTAAAACAACCTCCATTTTACATTATTGTTATCCACCTTATTGTTTAATCTTTCTCGGGGTTCGTGCTTCTTTTTTCTTTTTTCTTTTTTCTTGTATAAATATTCATATTTATCTGGGATTTTGTTTTTTTGTAATAATTTTAGTGTACATTTTATTTTCTTGGGTCTTCCAGCTACGGAAAAAGTGTAATGAAGTTACTTGTTTAGCTTGACTTGAGCGCTTTGGCAAATGGTTTGCAATTGAGATTAAAATGTGATGCTGGTATACTTTCATTATCATTTGTAGAGTTTTGAAGCTCTTAATCAGCGAGCTGTTGCCGTAGTTGTGGATCCAATCCAAAGTGTCAAGGGGAAGGTGGCTATTGATGCCTTTCGTCTAATTAATCCCCAGGCAATGATGCTTGGCCGAGAACCACGACAAACAACATCAAACGTCGGCCATCTTAATAAACCATCTATACAAGTAAGTATTGAACAAATACAATTAAATCATTCTAGCTTTCATTCTACTGACTCGTGCCATTATTTTCAGGCATTAATCCATGGATTGAACCGCCATTATTACTCTCTTGCAATTACCTATAGGAAGAATGAATTTGAAGAGAAGATGTTACTTAGTCTTCACAAGAAGAAATGGAGTGATGGGCTAACAATTCGACGATTTGACGCTCACTCGAAAACTAATGAGCTGACCGTCCAGGTAAGCAAACGTCTTTTATCCTTCTAGAGGTTGCATTTCTTCTTGTGTCTTACGAATTTTGAAAATGTAAAGAGTGATGATCTCGTCTTAATCAAATATCTTGACGACTCACTTTTCACAGCTAAACCTGATAAAATTGAACACAACAACCTATGTTTTGATTTATGGTGCAGGAAATGCTAAACTTGGCTATCACGTACAACAAGGCAGTGCAGGAGGAAGGCGAGTTGCCACCGGAGAAGCTCGCAATGGCAAGTGTGGGAAGGCCAGATGCCAAGAAGCACTTGGAAGAACATGTCTCCAATTTGATGTCATCAAACATCATACAGACATTAGGAACTATGCTCAATGCTGTTGTGTTTTAATCGAACTATGGTCTCGACACGTCCCTGCAGGAAACACAGGAAACACAGGAAAGATTCTTAATTCGAAGTTGTAAACTCTCTGATTTTCAATCATGCTAAAGAGGGTCTTCTTTGAATCATAAATGCAACTCAAAATTCTAAACGAGAGTTGATTTCGGTTGTACACGACAGCAGCGTTAGTTCGACACTTGAGATGTGAATAATACATGGGTGATTCCGAATGTTTGAATGAATGTCAGAATTCTATATCTTGTTTATAACAAGTCATAGGATTCAGAATTAATTAAACAAATTAAAATTTTAAACACCAATTAGACATAAAATTGATTAACTTTATTATTGAATAAAACAAAAATATTACGTGGAGTAGCAAATAAGCGAGTTCCTAGAAATAACTTTATGTTACTGCAAATATTTCTATGTGGATGGCAGAAATTGTAATTGTGGAGATGACGTGGCAAGGTTTCTTCGGCGAAAGGCAGCATAGTGGGGCCACGACCAGTTGAAATTTCAACAAAAAATCGAGCACTTGCCATTGCAATTCTGGACAATTGCGTTGCGGTTCTTCTTCTTTATTTGGTCGGTAAGTTCATATTAGAATCGTCTTCATCCTCCCGATATTTTTGAGGAAGAAAGCTTTATTATCCAGAGCTGCAAGATTTACTGGATTTTGGAATTCGGAGAGGAGAGAAGAGGAGGAGAAAGATGTGGGGATTTGGGGGAAGGTATTACTGGGGAAGAAGAGAGCGAGTCGGGAAGGTCGAAGGGATTGTAGTGGCGTTCGCATGGATGTCTAGTCAGGAGAGGCACTTGAAAAGATATGTGGATATGTATTCCTCCCTGGGTTGGAATTCACTTGTTTGCCATTCTGAATTCCTCAATATGTGAGTTCAACTTCCCAATTTACTTGTTTTCCTTTTCCCGCTTTGATTGTCACTGGAAATCCGGTTTTGATATTGTTGCTGAATCTATGAGCTTACTAAATACCACCTTTGTTTGCTCCAGATTTCTAGCGCCCAGTCTTCAAATTCCATCTGTATCTCTAGTTGTGTTCATTTAACGAGTACGCTTAGCGATATAGGCAAACTAGGCCCATTGGGACATGGGATTTTGGATTTACTTTCTTTGTTGGCTGAAAATTTGAAAAAAAATAATGCCTACATTCATATTGATGTTGAATTAATGCTGGGAGGCTTGTAGTTTGTTTATTACAGTTTTGAAATCGGGGGTTTTAATCCAGCCTCTGATTTCGTTCCCCTGGCTAAGACATTTGGCTGGCAAACACGTCTAATTTTGATGTTTTTGATGGACATTTGGAGCAGGTTCTTCCCCGATAAGGCTGCATCTCTGGCATTTGACATTCTTAAAGTACTAGTCGAGGTCAGTACTAAAGTAATTTTGATATGCAAAATTAAAATAATTGCTCAAGTCTAAGCTACCTAAATGCTTTAGTAACTGCTGAAGTTTACTTTCAGGAGCTAAAGATAAAGAGATGCCCCATAGTGTTTGCATCATTTTCTGGTGGGCCTAAAGCATGCATGTATAAGCTTCTCCAGGTGAGCTTTCTCATACTTTTCTATTATGGTTTGCTCAAACCACATAGGGGCATCCTGTTGAGGACAATCAGATTTTCTCTCACATTTGCTCTTCATACCCATGGCAGATAATTGAGGGATACCATGAACCGCATCAACATTGTTCGGTAAACGTTACTCTTTGCTGTTCAATCTTTATTCAAAGATATGAGAGGAATCCATATGGTTTTACCTTAATTTATTCAATCTGTTTATTGTTTACTCTGGCTGTAGGATGGTTATGAACTGGTCAGGAACTGTATTTCTGGCTATATTTATGATTCCAGTCCAGTTGATTTTACCAGTGACTTGGGAACTCGATTTTTGCTTCATCCAACTGTGCTGAAAGCATCTCAACCACCGAGAATAGTATCATGGGCAGCGCACAACATTGCTTCTGGTCTCGATGCGCTTTTCCTCAACAGATTTGAATCACACCGTGCAGAATATTGGCAAACTCTTTATGCTTCAGTTGTAAGCAATTTAACGATTACTTGTCCTAATTCAACTCCAGTCTACAAGATTTGAATTCACCTAACACTGCTCTAATGCAGAGTATGAAGGCTCCTTATCTTATTTTGTGCTCGGAAGAGGATGATCTTGCTCCTTATCAGACAATCTTCAATTTTGCTCAACGACTAGAAGATCTTGGGGGCGATGTTAAATTAATCAAATGGAATGGCTCCCCACATGTTGGTATGTTTCTAAGCTTTTGCATTCTGTATGTATGGACGTTACTCTTCTCTATGGGAGTCTGTGTGAGATCTCACGTCGGTTGAGGAAGACAACGAAGCATTTTTTATAAGGGTGTGGAAACCTCTCCCTAGGAGACGTGTTTTAGAAACTTTGAAGGAAAGCTCAAACAGAACAATATCTGCTAATGGTGGGCTTGGGCCGTTACAGTTTGTGTCATAGAATATAGCGATATACTATTGTATTATTTCGTTTTCTCTTGCACATTCCCAACCGGAGCCGGAGTCTCATATGTTGTCAAACTTCGCAAGTAGTTTACAGCAATATTTCTATCTTTTGTTAGCCAACAATTATGTCTTTTACCATGTGATTGGAGATCTTCAAATGACCACTCTGTGAATTGTACAGGCTTTGAAGTCTTGTTTGCTGATTGCATATTGCAGGGCATTATCTGCATTTTCCCATTGAATATAGAGCTGCTGTCACAGAGTTGCTAAGTAAAGCCGCTGGAGTTTACTGTCAAAGAACTAGACCTGATGAAGAAGTAACTGCAATAGATAAAATGAATGGTGACTCTTACAAAACAACACCTGACGTTAGAAAAGCTGCATCTTCATCGAGTAGTTTTCAGGAGCCTGCTCTTGCTCCAAGCGACCACCTTTACTTCTCCAGCATCGTGGATGGCTTTGACTACAGGGGCATTGGATCCATGCATGACAAACACATGGAAGGAGTATTGCAGCTACCTAATTCGCTGACTACCATTCCTCATGGAGTTCTCGGTCAAATCCTTTATGATGTTTGTGTTCCAAAGAATGTCGAGGATTGGGATATCGGATCTTCAAGTTCTTCAAACAACGTCTTGCGCGCACAAACAAGACGACGTACCTCCTTCAATCCCATCAAATTGATGCGTCGCTCAAGACTATAGCCATTCATCGTGTGAAAATCCAACCCGATACTCATTTGTTGCCATCAATTGCACATCTTGCTTGAGAACATGGCCACCGCCATAAATGCAGAGACAAGAAATTTGGCTCTTGGGCAACTTTGAATCAAACAATAATGTACATGTAAAGTAGAGCCTCCCTGCAAATTTGTAAACCAATGAGGAAAAGACGTAGTTTGTGATGTGAGCCCTTCAAATTAATAAAAGGTTCACAGAAACTGCCATTTAAAAAGCTTTAAATAAAATGGTGGATATTATTAGTAGTGACTTCTATAAAAAGTAGTATTAAGAACAGAGTTTCTAAAACTTGCAACTTTGAGCACTTAGCTGAAGATTGCTAATTACTACAAGTTCTCTTCCTCCACGTTTCACAGTAATGTCTAATTTTCTTTAGAGAATTGATTATGTTGTTAATACCTATATATGATTTTGGGCACTGCAAGGCATTTCCAGCTTTGGCTATTTCAGTCGCTTTGCCTTCGTTGAAAGTATGAAGGTTCCTGTAACTGGGGCGTCTTTAGGCCGAGTCTTGCATCTCAGATTCTTTATACGTCGTCCTTCTTTGCGCTTGGCTCGACTGATGGATATGTTGCCGATGATAAACAGGTACTATTAGCTTATTCTTGTTCCTTCCTTTTGTGATCCATGGACAAATGCTGTTGATCTTCATCGATGTTTTGAAATTTCTCTGAACGCGGCTGTGATGACAGGTCCATCATGAGAAGTTATTTCGAAGGCCATTGCTGACAAGATTGCATTGCAAGCTGCATCTGAGTGCATTCTGATACTGCCGGAAAAGATGCGGCCGGAAATGTCATTGCTCGTATGGTAAATACTGCTTTTTCTCTAATAAATTCAGTTGGATTCATGCGGTGGCTCAAGTCAATGATTACTAGCTTAACCAACTAAAGATCAAAGCTCATTCAGTGGAATAACTTTGTTGTTGTTTACACTGGAAATCTGCAGTGAAATCACTTAAGTAAGGCTGCTCAAATGGGGTTTACCAATGACCAGTGAGCAGCCTACTTTGATTTCGTTTATTCCTTAGAGTGAGTTTGACATGATCTTTATAGCTGTGAAATATACTTTTATCTCACTTTTGAAACTTTAGCCAATTTTGTTGCATAGTCAAAAGCGAATAAAAAAAGTAAGATAAATCCTCCCTTTTTGGCTGTTCTTTCCCTTTCTCTTTGAGCAGATTCTTCTTCCCGTTTCTATCCATACTTGTTGGGTCATAGCCTAAAAGCTTAGGTTCTCGAGGCAGGTGGGCAAGCCTGTGGTGGTTGATTGAAACATGAGGTTGGGTTTCAGTTTTGATCTCTGAATCACCAGGAAGCTTCCTCTCATCCAGCCCCCGGGTACGTCATGGCCCTATATGTTTGTTACTTTGCATGAGAGTTATGGAAATTGCTTGCATATCTCCTGTACCCAACATGTACCCAACATGAACATCCATCAAATAGTTTGAGCTTTTGCATCAATCATAGAGCCTTAATCAACCAATACTTAACACAATCAATGCATGGACCAAAGTAATATTTAATCTATCAATACTTGACCTAGAAGTGCTTACTACTACACCACACTACACTTGGCTCTACACATTTACAAAATTAACCCATGTCCAGTCACTAGCAGGGCCAAGGAAGGGGACTTCAATCCTTATTTCTTATCCCCATCTTCGCCCAGGCTAATGGAGCCTTATGGGGGAGAGTGGAGCCTCAAGAAGCACGGTTGAGAGGAAGATGCTTGGCCCCTCTTTATTCTCTACCGAGTTTCAAACCCTTCTTCAACATAGGTAACAACAAGCGAGGCAGAGATGGAAGAGATCGAACACAATATAGCCTATTTTGAAGATAAAGACATATGCTCTCGATTAGAGGTCAGAAGTTTAAATCTTCATCCCAGCTTTAAATTTTGTTAATACAATACCGACTCACCGACTTGTTGGATTGATTAGTACATTTAGTTATTTGTCCGATGACATGAGGGGGGAGGTGCGAGGAAGTTTCATAAGTAGAAGAAGGTAGGGAAGAGATATTGCGTTGATATTAGTGTGGAGCAGTAGAGGGGTTTGGTTGAATTAAGGGGATAGACAAGAAAAAGGGAAGAAATAAGGGTGTTTGGAGGGAGTTGGGTTGTTAACAGCTGTGGGAAATGAAATGGAATAATAAATAAAATAATAATAATAATAATAATAATAATAATAATAATAATAATAATAATAATAATAATAGTAATGTATTTATTTAAAACAAGACATTGTCGTGCAGTGGTCCAACACAGGAACAACAGCAAAGCCGAATCCCATCTGTAAGCTGGAAGCTGGAAGCTTGGAGCAATAAATAAATAAATAAATAAAATAATAAAACAAAGTTTGTTTGACTTGGCGTTGGTTGCTTCACTCTCTTCACGCGGTTTTTGTTTCTTTCTCAATTAACTTCCAATTAACGGCGCCGCTAATTTCGCGCCCTATACCTGACGCTTACGACCTACGTACGATGTGGGCCTCTTCTTCTCCCCCGTTGGATTCTTCTATTTCTTAACAACTTCGCCCCATCCAACGGCGGTGCCCCCGAGGCTCCATTTTGCTCTTCCCATTTACATCATTTTATTCAAATAAATTTAAATTTAAGTTTATTATGTTGCCCAACTCCATCTGAATAAGTTCGAAGCATAAGGTGACACGTGGCAAAAAGAACTGGAGGGGGTGGAGACGGGTTGGAAGTGGACCGGATCCAATGTGGAAAAAGATGTAGTAGGGCCCATTAGAATGGTGGGCCCAAGAAGAGCAGGCCCAGACCGGAAACGTGACCGGCATGTTATTTTATTTTGTTTAATAATTTTTTAGTCAATAAGTCAATGGAGGGGAAAATGCTGAATCAACGGTTTTCAAGGCGCCGCAAGCGCCAAAGACAGCTATGTCGGCTTCTAACCGGCTCGGGGCGCCAAATTGACGAGGGTATTTCTATTTATTTTTGGATTATTTATTTATATTTGTTTTTCATTTGCCATGTCACCTCTAAAACACACACAAAGGACACCCACAAAACTCCCTCATTTACGCTTTTTTTTATTTTTTCCCTATTACATCTCTCTCTCTCTCTCTCTCTCTCTCTCTCTCTCCTTCTTTCTCTCTCTCTCTCTTGCGCGCGCGGAAGAGCAATGGAATTTTTGCAGGGTGCCGGGATCCGCGTTTCTCGATCGATGAAGTCAATTCGATTGATGGAGTTGTTCCCAATTTTGGTGTAGTTGTCATCAATCAATCGCCTGAGTTTTCGTCTCCTCTTGCCTGTAAATGCTCTTTCTATTTGTCCTTTTTCGTGTTTCGGTTTCTTCTTTGCGTTTTCCCTTTCGAGGATTTTGGAATGTTAGTAGGGTATGATGGTCGTTTTATTCCCGGTGATCTGCATCGAATCTATTTCTGTTGTCGTTGCGTTTTTCTTCAGAACAATTTGTTCCAGATCAATTAATAAGAGGTTAAAGTTGTTTCCGATGGTGAATTCGGGGGTAAATTGTTATTGGATTGGAACGTGAAATGTTGTTATTTTTATTAATATTTTTCAAATCTTATTTTTGTGGAATTTTTTTCTCCCCCTTGGAGATCTCAAAAGGTATGCAGGAATGATGGTAATTTGCGTCATTGAAGCGTCTGATTGGATGTGTAACTTCTTGTACAAAATTCGTTTTTGGTTTTTATCTCTACAATATTGGTGTTTGTGCATGTAAAGTGTTTGGTTCTTGCGGTTTTTGATGATCTATTTTACAGAATTTGTCCGATTAAATAATGACGATTTAGACTGGGAGCTGCATATTTTCTTCGGAAGGCTGTTTTGCAATTTTGAGGACGCGAAATACAATGTCCACGAGGAGTGAACATCATACAGTCCCGCTGTCCGTGCTCCTGAAGCGTGAATTGGCGATTGAGAAGATTGAGAGACCGGAAATCGTACATGGTCAGGCGAGTCAGAGTAAGAAAGGGGAGGATTTTACATTACTGAAGTCGGAATGCGAGAGAGTGGTCGGGGATGGAGTCTCTACATATTCGGTTTTTGGGGTAGGTTCTTTATCTTCTGGAAAAAGTTGTACTCTATTCGATCAGATGTTTACTTTTAACAGCTACGCTGTATATAATCTTCCCCCCCAAGAGCGCGAAATTCTGCTGCATTAGATTGGACTTCTAAATAAAAAGTTAAATTCTTATGTTTGCAGCTTTTTGATGGACATAATGGATCTGCCGCTGCTATTTATACGAAGGAAAATTTGTTGAACAATGTTTTAGCTGCTATTCCATCAGATCTCAACAGAGACGAATGGGTTGCAGCATTGCCAAGGGCCTTGGTTGCTGGTTTTGTGAAGACGGACAAAGATTTCCAAGAGAAAGGTGAGACTATCTCCATATAAACAAATTCTCTTAGTCGTTCTTGGTTACCTCCTCTTGGAGTAATCCACATTCACTCACCTTAGGAAGGGAAGATTGTGGATTGGAGTTCATTTTATTTTGTATGATGAAAGGGTTGTGGAAACTTATATGTACCATTATGGTGCTCCCATGATTGCAAATTGGCAACTTTATGTGGAGGAGAAAAGAAAAAAAAAAGATATATATTTTTATGATTTTGGTATGCCCAGAATTAGTCTTGAAAGTATTTGACATAACCCATTCTGCTTGATCATCATAAGTTTATGGGCTGCACGTTTGCAGCCTTTTTCTTACTACTACTCTTATAGCCCAGAAGCTGCAATTCTGGTATGGACATTTTAAAAACTTATGATATTGATGCATTGCTATTTGTTGTTATTCCAGCACAAACATCAGGAACCACCGTCACCTTCATGATCATTGAGGGATGGGTTCTCACTGTTGCTTCTGTTGGGGATTCCCGTTGCACGTTAGAATCAGCTGAAGGTGACATCTTCTACTTATCAGCAGATCATAGGCTAGAATGCAACGAAGAAGAGTATGTTATTATTTATCAATGCAACGTGACTTAGTGCCATCCACTTTAACTATTAGTATTGTGCTTAAGATTCTTGAATGCTTTTGAATAGGAGAGAACGTATAATTGCTAGTGGCGGTGAGGTGGGCCGGCTGAATACTGGTGGTGGTGCAGAGGTCCGGTTATTTGACTCAGACTTTTATAAGCTAGTCTTACCTTTTCAACTTTTGAATTCCAATGCTGACTTTTAGATGTTTGCGTGTCCTTTGTTTATCTTAGATTGGTCCATTAAGATGCTGGCCAGGTGGCTTGTGTCTATCACGATCGATTGGTGATATGGATATTGGCGAGTTTATAGTGCCTGTACCCTACGTGAAGCAAGTTAAGGTGGCTTTCTATCTGATGAAGCTATCTTTCTACGTGTTATATATTTAAAATTTATACCTATCCTTGCTTGCTACAAAATAATCCTTTTTCTATGTAATAGTTTTTCTCTCAAAATTTAGCATAAGGCTGTTGCCCTTTGAAACACTTTTTCCAAGTTTTTTTATAATTGCTTTTGGTTGACAGATGCTTGTGTACAGTTGGTGACTCATTAATTTATTATTATTGTTTCTTTCCCCATGTTTTGGCATGTGATCTGCATGTGAACCTTGTTTTGGATCTTCAACATCCTTCGACATCCATAACAGAAAAACGTATGATATCCTTATATGAGGAAAAGACTGGAGCTTTATTTTACTGGATTGTTGATTTCATAGGCAATTATGGAAAATCTTATACTCTTGCACTGATCTTTGTCAAATATTAAATTACTATGTTAGACGGCAATGGCAACATTATCTTTGAGCTATGTCATATGTGGTCCAATTGAATTGAAGATGAATTGATATGAGTGAGATGATGATAATTTGCCAATCATGTTCACATGTAGCAGGAGATGTCAGAGGAAACACATGCAACTCATCTGAGGTGGTTTAGAGTTGGTTAGAAATGAGAATGTACTATTAGTCTTGCTAGTAACTCAGGTGTGTTTAAATGGCCACTGTAACTATCGAAGAGTAGAGAGAGTTAATAAATAGGAGGGGCGAAAGAGAGATGCTAAATGTTACATTGTCTTTTGGTGGGTAAGAGAATATTTAATGGAGTAGAGGCCAGCCTCTTGAACTTCTGCTCTTATTTTTAGCTATCAGTAAAATATTTACATTTTTCAGTTCATTGCCTCTTGGTGTATAAGATCTTGTCAGGGCATCAGCTGCTGGGTTTTTGTATTTGATATTTAATTGAACCGCAACATACTTGTGTAATCTGCATCTGGAATGCCATTCTTTTGTCAAGTAAATTCATGCTCTAATTTTATCTTGCAGCTATCTTCTACTGGTGGTAGGGTTATTATTTCAAGTGATGGTGTTTGGGATGCTTTATCAGCTGAAACTGCCTACGATTGCTGTCGGGGGATGCCGGTAGAAACTGCTGCTGCACAGATTGTTAAAGTATGGATGGTTACAAATTGTTTCCTTTAGTCCTTGTTTAATACTGTTATAATAACTTTCTTTATTATAGTGTTATGATGCTTTTCAACTGATTGACCATCTTTCTTTACAGGAAGCAGTACAGTCAAAGGGACTTCGCGATGATACTACATGCATTGTGATTGACATATTACCAAGGGAGAAACCATCTACTGCTTTGCCGCCAACGAAGAAGCAGGGAAAAAGAATGTTTAAATCAATGTTCCGCAAAAAGACTTCTGAATCATCTTCTCATCTTGATAAGGAATATAATGAGCCGGATGTTGTTGAGGAATTATTTGAGGAAGGATCGGCTATGCTGTCAGAAAGGTTTGTGCTTTTTAAGAGCAGAGAAGTTGAATTAATTTTACTAACATTTTGATGATCGATTCAGATGGACAATTTTTTCTAGTAATGTTGAGGAATTATTGGCGTCTTATCATAAATACTATCCTGACTTCAGCTTCTGAAATGCAGGTTAGAGGCGAAGTATCCTATCTGCAACATGTTTAAGCTGTTTGTATGTGCAGTATGCCAAGTTGAGATCCAACCTCGGGAGGGTATCTCCATATATGCCGGCTCATCTAGCAGAGGAAAATTGCGTGCTTGGGATGGACCTTTTCTATGCTTAAGTTGCCAAGAGAAGAAAGAAGCCATGGAAGGGAAAAGACCTTCTGGAGGTCTGTGGATCCTGTGTTTTGTGTGTGATTGAGTATGCATGTTTATCTTTTCAAATTAGTTTTGTACAGATTTAGCCCTAAATTGGTTAAAAGTTATTCTTATGTCTCTGCACAGAAAGACACAGCAGCGGAAGTGACTAGCCTACTCTCCAGTTACACTTCATTGTGGGTGCACTGAGCAGAGTTGATTGTGATCTTGGAAATGACCCAGACTTAGAAATTATTCAGAATTGACCTTCATCTCGGAAATGGACCCCTCTCTGAGGTTTTCCACAATTCTCATTGCTTCCTTTGAGAATTTGGATCATTTTTTGGATTCCACGGCAATTCCATTGGGAAATATAGCTCTCTATAGTGTTACTACTCTTCAAGGCAGGAGATGCCAGTTAGAGTTGATTGCTTTTGGATACTGTTTTCTGACATCGGTTTATGATTGACATGCTTGCCTCACATCTTGGTGGAAAGCTTTTGATAAAGTCGCCTGTATATGACACTGAAGAGTGAAGGTAAATCATTTAGTTTCTCCATTCATTCCATTATCTGCTTGTCCTTCCTACTTACAATGCCACTGAGTGAACATATTCGTCATTGTAATTTAATATGTAGGGGAATTCAATTAGATATGTTTAGCTCACTGTTGGTTAGGAGGAAATCCCTTGCAACACAGCTGTCTAGACGATTTGTTCATATACATTTTATTACATTCTCTGACATGTTCAAGATGATGAACCATATTAATAGAAAATATTGGCTGGCACATTTTCCGAGGAAAAGAAAAAGAAATCCTTCGATACCCATTACTTTAGTTTGTGTACGAATTGTGCTCTTAGTTTTCTGTTATTCTGACCTGAATGGATTCAAGAATTCTGTACGAATTTGATTATCTAGATATTGAAGTCTCCCAGTCTTTATTTTGCGTACACTTGAATCTGGCCTTTGTGCACTTCGCCTCCGTCTCACTGATTGTCTTCTTCACTTATTGTGGGGATAGTGAAGCTGTAGATCTAGACGCCCCGAGGTTAGTGCGTAGTGTGGTCAAAAGCCACACCGCAAGAAGTAGACACTGTTTTGGTCGTATTTGGCAGTAGAAGCCAACCCACACGTGAACTGCAAGCTAGCTAATAGGGACTTTTTATTGTTTTGTGTTTTAGATTTTATTCCTTTAGAGCGTAGCACGTGAGAGATATAAAAGTTTCTTTTTCTTTCTTTGACTACCCCTCCAAATTATTACAAGTCATTTTATTGATCTGATGAAGTGAGAGAAACATAAGAGATTTGCATATTCTGATCTTAGAACAGATTTGTAGGAAGTTTAGCCTGTAAATCCGAGTAGTGACACAGATTCCAAGGACCCATCTACACAAGTCCTGTGCATTTATTTTCTTTTCCTTTCCTTTCCTTTCCTTTCCTTTCCTTTCCTTTGTGGTTTGAAATTCTCATATCTACTCATCTTCTCCAGTCACTCACACCCATAGATTCTTCAGTTACTCATTTAATCAGTGTTTGTTTTTGACAAAACAACAATAATTTTCTTCACAAACCCTTAAGCTTAAGAGAAGAGAGGTCCAAACATTTCGCACTCTATCCTCTCTCTCTAGTCTTTGCATGGATACTGAGGAGATGGATATGAATGTCTCCTACATTTTTCATTTTTGTTGACCTGAGCTAATTCAAAATACCTCAAAAGTAACTCCCTGATTCTTCTTTATATGATTGGACCACCGTTCACACGTGTGTGTGGGTCTCTGCCATTCCACCAAACTGCTTGAAATTCTTATCTTCTTTTTCCCCCTCATATTATAAAATTTCCCCCTTTTTTCTCCAATCACGTGTGTTGTCGATTCTTACTCTCGAAATGGATTTTTGATCGATTTTTTTTTTCCTTTGAAGCCATGAATAAGACTTCATTTCGCATTAAGTTGAATGAAATCGAAAAATAGGATTAATTGATAAATTAGAGGGTTAAATGAATGGAAAACTGTCGCTATCATTATACAAATTATATATAAATTATGTAGTTTAGACCGCACGTCCTGTAACAGTTGATATACTTCATTTTCTTCATCAGCCTAATTACATTTATTTTTATTTCTAAAAAAATGAAAATATTATAAATAATTAGAGAGAAGAAATGTATGGATTGATTAGCTGTGTGAAAAGTGTCTTTCCCATACCTTCAGGACTTCGATTCTCTCCTTTTTTAAATATTTAATACTATATGATTGAAATATTTATTACAATATTACATTATAAAAAGATGAAACACCATCTAATTACTTGAAGTCAAGTAAAATTATATGAGGTCTTTATTCAATATTCTTTGGCAATTGACATGAAATCTTTTTTCTTGAAATTGAAAATTTAAATTCAACTTTTTCATCATTGTTAGGTAAATAGGTAAATGCAAAATGGTGTTAGTGACCACTGACCAACTTTAAGAAATTAAAAGGACACAACTTGGAAAGGTAAAAGATATTACACCCATAATTTCAAATAAATGCTAATAAATGCTATTAAATACAAATCGAAGAATATAAGGCAATTTATACAAACTATTAATAAATGT
>NC_036643.1:832768-833381 GCF_002806865.2 Cucurbita pepo subsp. pepo
AAAAAAAAAAAAAAAAAAAAAAAAAAAAAAAAAAAAAAAAAAAAAAAAAAAAAAAAAAAAAAAAGCTATTTGTGAAGGGATCCTTAGATCGAAGTACTTGGTACTTTAATGGGTGTTGGATTGAGTAGGGTCCCACATTTGTGTAAATGAAGAGAAAATGTACTTAAAACCAAACCTAAATTCAAAAGACATTCCATTCTCAGCTTCAGGCAGTGAAGAGACAAGACCCCTCCCTCGCTCTCTCCCTCTCTCTCCACTGCTTCATAATCTTCCTTATCCTTAGAACCAAAAGTGTTAGGGACAGAGAATCCGAGAATCTGAATTATGAACTCAAATCAGAAGCAGAAGACAGCAGAGGAGGAAGTTGCAGAGTACAAGCAAGAAGCAGAGAGCTTTGAGGTTGAAGAAACGTCTCCTCCTCTTCCTCCCTCTGCTTCCTCTTCTCCTTCACATGAATTCTCCTTCACAACCCCTCTCCATTCTTCTTCTCACAAACCCAAATCCAAACCCTCTCCTCCTTCCTTCGCCATTGACTTGTCTCCTGCAGATGACATCTTCTTCCATGGCCACTTGCTCCCCCTTCATCTCCTCTCCCACCTTCCCTCTTCACCTC